>NW_028318103.1:300000-377500 GCF_062004578.1 Staurois parvus
GCCAGGGGAACGGTACTTGCCTGACTGCACTGCGCCAAGTGTAAAGTTTGGTGGAGGAGGGATTATGCTGTGGGGTTGTTTTTCAGGGGTTGGGCTTGGCCCCCTAGTTCCAGTGAAGGGTCAGTTCACTTTGGGGACCATGTTCCCATAGCTGTAGCCACGCCCACCACCCCACCTCCCTGACATATCGTACAAGGAAACTTTTCTCCCCATACTGTCAGATTTGAAAACAGCGCAGCTGCGCAGGGCTCCGCTCACTTGGCCGCGTCACTCACTCAGAGTTCTGTGAATGAGTGCCTACAAGTCCCGGCAGCCTTAGTGGCTGTCAGCTTGTAGTCTTTAATGAACACGGCGCTGCGGAGCGCCGTGGTAGTTCATTGAAGCTTCCTGTAAGAATATCTGTTTGATCATACATCTCGTACGCCAAACAGATATTCTCACAGGCCTGCATGAGACCTGCATGGCATCAGCGATCTACTGACCGCTGATGCAATGCTTTCCAGGCTCCTGCAGACAAAAACTATAAAATGCTAATTTTTTTAACTGCAAAAAAACGTGAAATCTATTATTTTTGACAAAAAGGTGAACTTTTAACTTTTAAGGTGTCTGCACACCAAGACATTTTGGACAATTTCATGCTTCCAACTTTGTGGGAACAGTTTGGGGATGGCCCCTTCCTGTTCCAAAATGACTGCACACCAGTGCACAAAGCAAGGTCCATAAGGATTTGGATGAGCGAGTTTGGGGTGGAGGAACTTGACTGGCCTGCACAGAGTCCTGACCTCAACCTGATAGAACACCTTTGGGATGAATTAGAGCGGAGACTGTGAGCCAGGCCTTCTCGTCCAACATCAGCGCCTAACCTCACAAATGTGCTTCTGGAAGAATGGTCAAACATTCCCATAGACACACTCCTAAACCTTGTGGACAGCCTTCCCAGAAGAGTTGAAGCCGTTATAGCTGCAAAGGGCGGGGCCAACTCAATATTGAACCCTACGGACTAAGACTGGGATGTCATTAAAGTTCATGTGCGTGTAACTCCTCTGGCTGCTTTCTGACTGGTTGAAGCAGCTGCCCAGTGTGGCCTATACTTTGAATTTCACTAGCAGTGCTGTCAGTATAAATGCCAGCTAGTAAAAAGTGACCTGCCATGTTACCTGAAGAGAGAAATAAAAGTTAGAGGAGACTTACTGAAAGCAGCGATCGGCCCTCTGAGGTGACGAGCACATTAATATTACAGGGGAATTCCATCTGGTGGTAACTAAAATCGTAGTCCACTTTCTGCCAGGTGATCACATTACCCAGCGCAGTGACATTACGGACACCTGTAAAGAACAGACAAAACAAAAATGACACGAGACCAGAGAAAATGTCAGCAACTGAAAGACAAACCAGACAGTCAGAAGAATAGGGAAACCCAAAACAGACTAAATGAGAAAATCAGACTACAGGAGGAAAGTACAAGAGGAGGACATCCTGAGACAAACAGAATGCAAAATAACAGGACATGCAGAGGATACAACTCCAAACAATACAGTAATAAAAAGCACAAACTTTACCTATAAAAAGAAGAATGAAAACAAATACAAAAAACACCCCTGGCACACAACCTACAGGCAGCAAGACACTAAGGAGACTGGAAAAGGAAAAAACAAAACAAAAACCAAAAAAACAACACAACAACAACACACACGCACCACAACCCCCCACCCTAAAACAATTACTCTGCAAAAAAAAAAAAAAATACAGTTCAACATGTCCAGCGGGAGGGTGAAACATGTCAGCAGGGAATCTCAGGTGGGGTTACAGTATGCAATGCTTATTTTCAATAAAGTTACATCAAAGCCCTGACATCATTGGGGTGTGGTCTCTCTCTCAGGCATTGAGACATTTTCACTGGTAAATTTATCAAACAAAAAGTGAAAATTTTAGAAGTACATGGTTAGGTTTACATATAGAATTGCCCGACTGTCTGACACCCAGTTCTGTAAACTTCATATTGATGGACTACTTGGGTTTTGCCGGCAGGTGAATGGACACTAGCCAAAAACAAAAAAAAAAACAAACAAACCGCATAACCCCTCAAATCTCCACTAAGCCTCAGTTTCGAAGAAAGCAACAGGAGCAAGGTCTGTGTCCTTGGATGTACTACAACAAAACGATTTTACAAGGAAATCAAAAATATTTCTTAATCCTACATCACAGGACACAAAGGACGTCTCACTACTTGGGATATTCCAAAACACCAAACATGAGGCATGGGCAACACAACAACAAGGCCAACATACTTAACACTTTTATAAAAAGCTTGCTGCACTATGAATACCTATCTGGGTGCTTCTGAGATATTGGCTATGAATGGAGGAGGTGGTTTCATTCAATCGAGTGGAAGAGTTTGGAAGGATTCTCACTTCAATGGGTATATGTAAGGGTTTACAACCACTTTAACATCCCACAGATGGGGGAAGGGGAAATAACAGGCGGACCAATCTGTATGACACCTTGCATAAAAGGCTTTACCCACTTGCCCTCCAGAGGATTTACCCCCCGCCTTCCTGACCAGGCCATTTTTTGCATTACGGCGCTGAATTATTTTAACTGACAATTGTGCGGTCATGCAATGCTGCACCCAAATTAAATTTGCGTCCTTTTTTTCTCATTAATTGAGCTTTCTTTTGGTGGCATTTGATCGCCTGTGTTTATTTTTTGTGCTAAAACAAAAAAACAAAAAAAACAAAAAAAAGGCCGACAATTTTGAGAAAAACAGTATTTTTGACTTTTTGCTATTAAGCATGTCCAGTAAAAAATAAATAAATAAAAGTTTCATCATAAATTTAGGCCAAAATGTATTCTGCTACGTCTTTGCTAAAAATATCCCAATACATGCAAATTAAATTGGTTTACGTGAAAGCTATAGTGTTTTACAATTGGCGGTATATACACTGGGATTTATCTTTTACTAGTAATGGTGGTGATCGGCAACTTTTAGCGGGACTGCAGTGGTGGGCATTCTGACACTGTACTAATGGCACTGGACAGGAAGAAGTTAACAAAAGGGGCAATCAAAGGGTTGACTGTGTACTGTTTCACTATGTGCTGTGTCCGTGTGCTTCACTGTAAGCACACTGCTTTGCATGGCTCTGCACAGCCATCCAAAGAAGTGTGCACGAGCTGACAGAGAGAACTGTTTACAAACAGTTTTCCTCCCCGTCGGTGATGCTCGGCAATCTCCGGGCGCCAGCGAGTACTCACCGGCGGGGACAAAGTCCCCTATGTGATGATTTTTGGTGAAAGGTTCTCTTTTTGAGACATCCGGGGTCTAAAAGACTCCTAAAGTCTATATCCTAAGTCTAAAAGACAGCGGCCAGCACTTTGGGCTGTGTGGAAGCTTGTACGCAGCAGAGCTATAAGCAAAAACAACTACCTGCCCACGCCTGGAACTACATGTCCCAGGCATCGGGCGATAAGAATTGCACATCACCGACTGAGTATGCCTAAACCTTGACAGCTTCCTCATCTTCAGGATGCTCTTCCTATACCTCATCCTCCTGAAAAAGTGGAGGAGGAGGAAGGAGAGCACCCATGTTGGCGTTCCCAGTTGCTTCAAGCCAGTGAGAACGCCTGAGAGCTGATCACGCAAATTAATAACTACTTGACACAAAGGAATTGGAAGATAGTGTACCTGAGAGTAGAAATATCAGATAAAGTCAGTGATTCAAAGTCAATCTGACCCTCAGAAAGCCTTGTAGGGCAACCTGTGGAGGGGGTCCTTCATACCTGATAGAGGAATTTGGGAGCCCACCCCATTGTCTATCCCCATCCCCCAACTAGCTGCTGGTGAGGACATAGCTCGTTGAGGGTCTGCAAGCCTGTTATACCCAAGAGAAGCATCCGCCCAACCCATAGGAATAAGTGTCTAAGGATACTTGCTGCGCCCTGTGTGAAAGCCACTGAGCCATGCAAGAACTGTGGCGGAGTAGCTGAGCCATTAGCTGTACCAAGCTGTAGTAACTGCAGAACGCATGTTGGTGTGCCCAGGGAACTGGTAAAAACTGAATCTGCACGTGATCAATTCATCTTGTGTGCACTGGGCTGCACCTTTTGAACACCACTACAGGGGTGTAGCACTCAGCCTGTGATAAAACAATGCCAATGCACCAGGAAGACTAAAGGGAGAGACTGCCATGGGCTGCGCCTAGCCCAGAGGCAATCACCAGTCCTCCGTGCAGGGCCAATCTTCAGCAAAGTGCATGTGCCACGCAGGGTCGTCAGGGACTCCATAACCCCTCTGGGGGGGATCATTGCTGTGGACCTGTAGAGCACATCTAGTACACCAGATCACTGCCCACAAGATTCAGTGCCAACTGGCAGCATTACAGGCCATCCCCGCTCTTGCATGCAGGGTCTGGGCACAGTCCCTTTTCGTCCTGCTGGCTACAGGGACCCATTCAGATGAAGCCCTCCTTACCTCAATAAGGTTACTAGGAATGGGCCAGGAAATCAGCGAAGGACGCTAGCGAAAAAACTGAGGCTTAGCTGGCCTGTAAGAAGTTATGTCTGGACTGGAATTCCTGCTTTTTTTTTTTTTTTTGGCCAATATAGCTTCACCTAAAGTTGTCATGTATATGAAGCCTTCTGCATCCTATACAATTAAAAAATAAGTAATGGCATTCTTTGCTCAGTCAGCAGTGTGCAGGGTTCAAAACGTAAAAGGATTCTCATTTTGTCTCCTGCCTGTATAGAGTATAAAAACAATGCTGGGATAATGCAGATACAAGATGACAGATGTAAAGAATGACAGTCAATGAGAGGATCTATGGCTACAGCAATCCTACACTACACTGACCTGTGGTGTCCAGCTGACCTTGCTCCAGCAACGTTTCATCCACCAATAGTGATGTGTTAGAGGACAGCTGCAGGATGCCACTTAGCAGACGGTTGGCAGTGTAATCCTTCTGGGGGATAAAGCGTAAGCTGTTCATGTTTTCAATGGTCATCGGGAGATAATAGGACTGCAAGACACAAAAAAAAAAAAACCCCACAGATTTCAGTAAGCAGCTGACATTATCACATCAATATATCTAAAATAGAAAGCCACCATCTTACTGCGGGCACCAGCTGCTGCACCACACGATACAACTGTTGTGTGAAGATGCCATTCCGTGGGCAACCACTGAGATTCAGAGAAAACTTCCCCAGCGGCAGCACATCCCTGCGAGCATACCTGACACAAAGGAATTATGGTCAGATTAGGTGTCTCCAAAGGTCAAAGGTGTCCTGGGTGTGATGTCAGGAGTGTGCATAAAGCAAGTCAAACAACAGAATAAAAGTTAAGCCCAGGTGGTGAGCATTGGAGAAGTAAAAACAAACCAAAAACAAGCAGCCAACCACAACTCTGCCACAGTCATACTGCGCAGACATTGACACAACACACACAATACTCACACTGTGGAGATGAGGTGGAAGATGAGATATTCAGCAGCGAGGCTGTCCCCCAGCATAGCGTGTGTCAAAAAGCCTAAAAGCTCTGATCGCACAGAGGACAGCTCTGCCATGAAACTGGCCAGACCTGTGTGGGACAGAGACGACAATGAAGGGCAGTGAAATGAATCATGTGACCCCCCCCCCACACACTGAAGACTTACATTGTTTACTTTCATCAGACTCGCAGACAGAGTTTGGGATTAGCGGGTTAATATGATGCATTTTCTGTACAATGATGGCGTGGATTCGCGGCACAAGAGAAGTGGGAGGACTGTGTACTCGCTGTTCCTCCAGAGTGTCCATACTGTCTGCAGGGTCCAAACACGCACTGAGCGAATCTCTGCCAATACAACGAAATCTCATTCTCTGCCTGCCAGTCTTCACTGGATGGCACTAATCAGTTCAGAGGTGAGCTGCCAATACAGTACTAGAACTACTGAGCCATAAGACAACTCAGAGATGGGTTGACATCACAATAGTAGACGTTCTCAACCCATTTGAAAAAACTCAAGACTAGCTAGCTAACCCAGTGCCAAGCAGGCAATACTTGACAACCCAAGTATGAGCTGATACTACAAATACCAGACCTCGTCAGCCTGTGGGAAAACCCAGGAAAGAGCTGACAATACAACACCAGAAATCCCAAGTACAAGCTGACAATCCTAGACCTCAGGAGCTAGTTCTATCTAGCTTAGGTGATCATTTATTAATGCACAGAATACAACTGGCTATTGATATTGAAAAGTAATAATATAAGAGATCGTTGATTCAAGGAACATATACGATTTCCTTAGGGAATCGGGAAGAATTTTTTTCCCTGTTTGAGTAAATTTGACCATGCTTGACAATGGGTGTTTTGGTCATCCTCTGGATCAACTATTGGTTTAGGATTCTTTACATGCTGGTTTTCAATATATTTAGTAGTTCGTTTTTTTAGTATACATTTCTTGGTAGAACTGGATAGTCCTTTTTCAACCTAACTTTGTAACTATGTAACATAACTAGAAAGAGATCACATGGGTGTGCCACCAGGAAATAGCTCATATGATATGGGATCAGTACCATTCTTACCTGTCCTCATTTATAGTACTTAGGGTTGGCTCCACCAATAACACACCATACACCTCCAGAACATCATTCACTTTGAAACTGTCCCAGTTCTCATACACCTGTTAAGAGATAAAATTGGTGATCCAGGGACAAGCACTTCCTGCACTGATGCAACAGACCAGATACAGTGCAGCACCATGACAGCTAACAGTACAGCAATGGTATCTATTGATCCCATTAGGCCCAGCAGTTGGGAAGATCACCAATCTGTTCTTCTCCACCAGAGGCAGCCATTCCAGGGGTCTCCAATCTATGGACCTCCAGGTGTTGAGGAACTGCAAGTCCCATGAGGCCTTGCAAGACTGACAGTCACAGGCAAGACTCCCAGAGGCATGATGGAATTTGTAGTACTTCAACAGCTGGAAGGCCATAGTTTGGAGATCCTTGGTCTAGTCTATCACCACTGTGACCTCCTCTGGACTTGCACAGTGTGGACCCTGCTGGTGGGAAGACCAATAACCCCAATACACCACTCAGCTGTAAACTCTTAGGATGCAAGTTAGATCTTAGTCTGTTCTACATGATGGTGTTCCTGCAGTGGTAGACACTGAAAACATGCCCTTCACTCTATTGCATATTGACACCAATACAGATCTGCTGCAGGAGCTGATGGAAACAAGCTTGAACAACCCTTCCGGCACTCTATGGGCCTAGCAGGTCATGTTACCCTCTAATGACAGTCTTCCATTTACCTTTACTAGACATGCTGGTCCCTTCTCATCAGGGAGAGGGAAATTGAGGTTCAAAGGAGAGCTGCTGACTGGAGCAATTTCCTGCAGCTTCTTCTGTGACTCCATCTCCTGCCTTTTTGGAATATTCAGCCCACTCACATCTAAGGTGAAATACACACAAGGTCAGATCAGGAGAGAAAATTGCACCTCATCCTCCAGAATATTATCCTCATACAGCCATCACTGACCCACAGACACAATTTAGGCTTCTGCCAGAAGAGAAGTCCGGCATAGCCACACACTGCATACAGTCATACTGAATATGTAAAGTCAAAAGGAAGTACAGTGATGGTCAGAGGGAGAATGTTGTAAGAGTGACAATGGAGACATTACTTGGGGGAGGCATTACCTGTGTGCTGTTCTCTGGGGGTAGCAGTGTGTTCATCATCATCATCGTAGCTGCGTTTGTGGCGGTTGGGGACATAGGAAGTGGAGGGGGAAACTGGCTGGACCTGGCTGGAGCTGCTGTAGATGTGAACTTGATAAGGAACATTAAAACACAACTATAATCTCTGGGCAGACAACCTTTCCGGCTGCATTTATCATCTAATATGGGGGTAGCAGTGTGTTCATCATCATCATCGTAGCTGCGTTTGTGGCGGTTGGGGACATAGGAAGTGGAGGGGGAAACTGGCTGGACCTGGCTGGAGCTGCTGTAGATGTGAACTTGATAAGGAACATTAAAACACAACTATAATCTCTGAGCAGACAACCTTTCCGGCTGCATTTATCATCTAATAAAAGTCGTGTATAATCCACTGAACACCAATAATGCAAAAATCGGATCAGTTCATTGTTTTATATACATCAGGGTATACACTGTGACCACTATTATGAGACATAAGCTTTGGGGGGGGGATAGCTGACATCTCTGAAGATAGAGGGCAGTGAGGCACTAGCAAAGGATATCTCTTTTACCCAGGAAGACTCTCCTGGAACTGGCACACAGTAGAAGGTCTGCCGTTCTGCAGCGACTGTCCGGGAGGAGTTTATGTCCACCTCCTGCTGTGGCTGCAACACAATGACAATAACTAAATACAGAACAAAGATCTACACAAAAACTCTTCTAAAATCCAAATCAGAAGAGAACTCCAGGAATGCAGCTCCTTTGTAAAAAGTGAAGGCATACAATGAGTTAAGTCTAACAAGATATATATATCACCTCCTGGACCTCTCTATTGTTTACAATAGGTTGATAAAACTCTAAGAAGTCGCCTATCCCTGGTCCATCTGGTCTCAGCATCAACAGCAGAGTCTATGCAACTGCTTCTCTTCTCCTGCCCAATCACAGAAGCCTTTGTATTATGTGAACATATTCACAAAACACAAAGGTTTGTGTGAACGGGCATCAGAGAGGAGGGGTGGGGCGGGCATAGCTGCTGTTTTTGCTTCTTTCCTCTCACAGTCCCGGTGTCTCCTCTGGAAGCATGGACCTTGCTGGGATTAACAGTGTTAAAATTAGGGAGTAAGAGGCTCATAAATTGGACGTATCGCTGAATGTGCAGTATCTGACCAGTAACCAAAACATTAAAAAAGAGGGGATGTAAAAAAGGGATTCACAGAAAAAGCGGTTACATTATGGACAGAAAGCGATACTCAAAGTTACTCAAAAAATGATGCTTTATTACACAATGCAAGTATGGACATTTCAGGTAAATACCTGTTAGTCATCACCTCAAGATGAGACAATACATCAAAGTATGACCTAAAATCAATTAAAAACAAACGTCATAACCGGCCTGAATAGTAGGGTGCTGTAAATATAGTGTCACATGGTCTAATACAGTCATGGCCGAAATTGTTGGCACCCTTGATATTTCTCCAGGAAATCATGTATTTCTCACGAAACGTATTGCATTAACACATGTTTTGCTATACACATGTTTATTCCCTTTGTGTGTATTGGGACAAAACAAAAAAAGGGAGGAAAGAAAGCAAATTCGACATAATGTCACACAAACCTCCAAAAATGGGCTGGACAAAAGTATTGGCACCCTTTCACAACTGCGGATAAATAAGAATGTTACAAGCATGTGATGCTCCTGTAAACTCACCTGGGGCAAGTAACAGGTGTGGGCAATATAGAAATCACACCTGAAAGCAGATAAAAAGGAGAGACGTTCACTTAACCTTTGCATTGTGTGTCTGTCTGTGCCACACTAAGCATGGACAACAGAAAGAGGAGACGAGAACTGTCTGAGGACCTGAGAACCAAAATTGTGGCAAAATATCAACAATCTCAAGGTTACAAGTCCATCTCCAGAGAACTAGATTTGCCTTTGTCCACAGTGCGCAACATTATCAAGAAGTTTGCAACCCATGGCACTGTAGCTAATCTCCCTGGTCGTGGACGGATGAGGAAAATTGATGAAAGATTGCAACGCAGAATAGTCCGGATGGTGGATAAGCAGCCCCAAACATGTTCCAAAGACATTCAAGCTGTCCTGCAGGCTCAGGGAGCATCAGTGTCAGCGCGAACTATCCGTCGACATTTAAATGAAATGAAACGCTATGGCAGGAGACCCAGAAGGACCCCACTGCTGACACAGAGACATAAAAAAGCAAGACTACAGTTTGCCAAAATGTACTTGAGTAAGCCAAAAGCCTTCTGGGAAAACGTCTTGTGGACAGATGAGACCAAGATAGAGCTTTTCGGTAAAGCACATCATTCTACTGTTTACCGAAAACGGAATGAGGCCTACAAAGAACAAAACACAGTACCTACGGTAAAATATGGTGGAGGTTCAATGATGTTTTGGGGTTGTTTTGCTGCCTCTGGCACTGGGTGCCTTGACTGTGTGCAAGGCATCATGAAATCTGAGGATTACCAAAGGATTTTGGGTCGCACTGTAGGGCCCAGTGTCAGAAAGCTGGGTTTGCGTCCAAGATCCTGGGTCTTCCAGCAGGACAATGACCCCAAACATACGTCAAAAAGCACTCAGAAATGGATGGCAAAGAAGCGCTGGAGAGTTCTGAAGTGGCCAGCAATGAGCCCAGATCTAAATCCCATTGAACACCTGTGGAGAGATCTTAAAATTGCTGTTGGGAAAAGGTGTCCTTCCAATAAGAGAGACCTGGAGCTGTTTGCAAAGGAAGAGTGGTCCAAAATTCCGGGTGAGAGGTGTCAGAAGCTTATTGATGGTTATAGGAAGCGACTGATTTCAGTTATGTTTTCCAAAGGGTGTGCAACCAAATATTAAGTTAAGGGTGCCAATACTTTTGTCCAGCCCATTTTTGGGGTTTTGTGTGACATTATGTCATATTTGCTTTTCTGCCTCTGTTTTATATTTGTTCCAATACATACAAAGGGAATAAACATGTGTATAGCAAAACATGTGTTAATGCAATACCTTTTTTGTGTGAAATACTTGATTTTCAGGAAAAATATCAAGGGTGCCAACAATTTCGGCCATGACTGTATATATATGCAGCACTGACACAATGGTTACACCACCATGTAGTGGATGTTTCAAACAATTATACCAAATGACTGAGCATAAAAATAGAGTATTAATGCTGATCATAAGTACCAATGACAATGGATTCGATAGCCCAGTAAATAGCCCAATAACAATTGTTTAGGCTATCAAATCCATTGTCATTGGTACCTATGATCAGCATTAATACTATTTTTATACTCAGCCATTTGGTATAATTTTTTTTGAAACATCCACTACATGGTGGTGTAACCATTGTGTCAGTGCTGCATATATATTAGACCATGTGTCACTATTTACAGCACCCTACTATTCAGGCCGGTTATGACGTTTGTTTTTAATTGATTTTAGGTCATACTTTGATGTATTGTCTCATCTTGAGGTGATGGCTAACTGAGGTATTTACCTGAAATGTCCATACATGCATTGTGTAATAAAGCATCATTTTTTTAGTAACTTGGAGTATAGCTTTCTGTCCATAATGTAACAGCTTTTTCTGTGAATCCCTTTTCACATCCCCTCTTTTTTAACAGTGTGCCTGCACTTTTTACAAAGTGGCTAAGTTCCAAGAATTCAGCTTAAAAAGATGTAAGTCTTCACAGATAATTCCCACAGTCACCTACAGTAGATATACAGGCAGTCCTCTCATACAATCAACTATATGTATTGACAGTCAGTACACACCAGTAACCCTAGGGAATTATGTAAGGCTAGTCCTCACACAATTCCCAGGGACACCTAGATGTAATAACATATACAAATATAAAATGCAGCGCTGTGCGATATTGCTCTAGTATACGTAACAGTAATATAGACATAAAACCAAACATGGAATATGGAATTTATATCATAGATGGATAAAATGCAGTCCTGTAATAGTGCTCGCCGTTCTCCAGTGCAAATGATAGAAATGCGCACCAACCAGAAGTGTAAAGGTAATACGCATGTATATAAATAATCCTGAAGAATCCCCTCTCTTTCTATTTACATAGATGTAATAACAGCCTCACTGATAATTCCTAGGGTCACCAAGATGTACTGACAGTCCTCTCATACAAATCCCAGGGTGACCAAGACACACTGACAATTCTGGTATACAGCTCCTCGGGTCAGCTAAATGTACTGATAGTCCTCACAAATTCTTGGGGTCATCATCCTCCTCTCACAAACTCACCGTACAATCCGCCACATCCCGGTATTTGCCAAGGTGCAGAGCCTGGAAATAAAGATGGCACTAGTTAGGAAGGCCATAGGGCTGTATTGTGAGATATTGCAACAAATACAGTCAGCGAGAGAAACAACATAATCTAAAATCTTCCCACCATAGACATACTCTAATGAGCATACACTGGCCAAATGTAGAATGAGACTCTCCAGTGAGCGCCCAACATGCATCCCAAAGTGGTATCACAGTCACATTGTGTGTATCTGCTACCAATTTGCTTGAGATAGGTTCCATTTCCAGCAACAGGCCAAAACTTTAATGAACATAATGTTACCACTTCCACTAGAACGATCAAACCTATATTTATAGGGTGGAATGTTTTAACTATGGTTCCCCCAGATACAGCATAGCTTAGGTCTTAGAAAGGTGTGCTGATATTAAATGGCCCCTTTCATGTGGTTGTGACTCACCCTTGCATTGTTGCTGTGGTTCACGGTCTCATAGACTCCCATGTAATACTCTGGATCGAACATGTCCTGTACCATACAGCGGAAACGCACCAGGCTGTTTGGTTTCAAGTAGTGCAGGGGGACATCGTTCAGACTGGGGACCTGCAAGACAAGACATCACAATATGGTTTCAGCCTGCACAGTCAACCAGCCAACACAACTATGAATACTAACCTGGCAATACATGGGACGAAACTTGGCAAGTTCAGCAGGGACCAGCCAAATTTTGATCCTTGTATGGGCACTGTGGTAAGACAGGAGATCTACCAATCGATTTCTGTTCAACCAGCCTATTAGAAAAGTTCTATACGATCAGCACTACAGGCTATAGCATGCAGCACTGATCAATGTATTGTGATGGCAGGGCAGTCTCCTCACTGTCAGAGTAAAATGACACAGCGGGAAGTATTTTCCCCATCTACCTCGAATGTGTGGATGGGGGAAAAAACCAGGTTAGTTTTTTTATTGAACCTGCTGGTTGAACTAAACCAAAACGGACTCATCTATAACTAGCTTTACACTGATCTACTGCAGACATTGTCCTGCTGACTTATTACCAACAGTGAAAGATTGGGTTGTCACCAGAAGAGGATCCATTTTTTTTAGTAATGCCCATGTTGAGGGTTAGGCCCGAAAAAACTTTCAATTCGTAAACCGTAATGGGTTTCCATGCAAATGGTCTGGCAAGGTTTGAATTTTGGTTGGCGGCGATAAACTGTTGTGCATATAAATTGCTTTGACCCACAATCAATGCATACAGATCTTCCGTGAAAAACAGCTCAAAAAAATCAAGGGGAGTAATTATATTTGCGGTTTCCACCAGAATTCCAGGTTGGGCAGCGAATGGGGGAGGTACTGGTGCTGCAGAATATGTGGGCTGCCAATCGGGATTTGCAAATACATCTGGAAGGATACTAGGGGCTCTACGAGCCTGTGTGCGAATTCTTGGTGGCTGCGGGACACTACTTGTGCTCGCCTCCGCAGCAGCTTGTACTGCACTTATGGGACTCGCCACGTCACCAAGTGATACTGCAGTGCTGGTATGTGAAAGACCAGGATGTACTAGGTCGCTGGTGCTCACCAGTTTACCAAAAGGTAAAGCGGCACTAGTACTGGCACTCTGCTGCATATGAGAGTCATCAAAATTTACCAGCAAGTGCTAACAGAGATCAGGCCTGATTCTGCCAACACCGCGGTTTTGTGTGCAATGTATCAAGTGACAGCGACCTACTGACACCGCACTTGCTGGGGGAGAAAGGTGAGGTGGTAAGCGTAAGGGCTAAATGCAGGTGGCGGGGCTGATCCAGCTAACGCTGTGTTTTTGGGGACACTATACTAATATGTATAGTGCTGATCTGATCAAAAGATATTGATCCGTTCAGACACTATACTAGCAATGGAGGTTTATTGTGTATGCGAGCGTGTTCCTGGCAATCAAGGGGTTAAATGTGATTAATGGTGTACACAGGCAATGTGACGCTATCTGGGAGGGGCGCGAAAACAACGGGAGCACAAATCACGTATATATACACACGTGATTTTGCGCACCCATGCCGCTCTGTAGCAGTTTTTCTACTATAGGGCGGCGCAGAGGCAGTTAAACATGTCCAGTTAAAAAAAAAAAAAAATTAAAAATCAAATTTCATCATAAATTTAGGCCAAAGTGGATTCTGCTACATTTCTTTGCGAAAAAAAAATCCCAGTAAGTATAAATTAATTGGTTTACATGAAAGATATAGCGTTTACAAATGGCAGTATAGATACTGGAATTTATTTTTGTTTTTTCTTTTTTACTAATCATGGCGGCGATCAGCGACTTATAGCGACACTGTAGCAAGCATTCTGCCACTGGGAGGAACCAACTTGGTGTCAGTGACATCCCCAGTGGCACCAATACAATGATCACAAAAAAAAAAAAAAGAAGAGCACTGACACTGTACTAATGGCACTGGGCAGGAAGGGGTTAACAATGAGGAGCGATCAATGGGTTAACTGCGTGCTGGGAGTGTTTTACTAGGGAGCGGGAGGTGTGTGCTTCACTGTAAGCACACTGCTCTGGATGGCTGTGCACAGCCATCCAGAGCAGTGTGCCCGAGCTTACAGTGAGGACTGTTGGTAAACAAAGCAGCCCACCTCCACGTCTGTGATTTTTGGTAAACACTGGGCGCCGGCGGGTATTCACAAACCCGGGACCCGGTGATTGACAGCTGCGGCCACGAATGGCGGCACGTATAGGTCACGTGCACCCCCTACCCATATGTGCAAAATGACCTGTATATATACATGATTTTGCACACCCATGCCGCCCTGCAGCAGTATTTCTGCCATAGGGCGGCCAGGAAGCAGTTAATGGCATCCCAGTCGTAGTCCGTAGGGTTCAATATTGAGTTGGCCAGCCCTTTGCTTCTATAACAGCTTCAACTCTTCTGGGAAGGCCGTCCACAAGGTTTAGGTGGGTGTCTATGGGAATGTTTGACCATTCTTCCAGAAGCGCATTTGTGAGGTCAGGCACTGATGTCGGACGAGAAGGTCTGGCTCACAATCTCCGCTCTAATTCATCCCAAAGGTGTTCTATCGGGTTGAAGTCAGGACTCTGTGCAGGCCAGTCAAGATCCTCCACATCTTTATGGACCTTGCTTTGTGCACTGGTGTGCAGTCATGTTGGAACAGGAGGGGGCCATCCCCAAACTGTCCCCACAAAGTTGGGAGCATGAAATTGTCCAAAATGTCTTGGTTTGCCAACACCTTAAGAGTTCCCTTCACTGGAACTAGGGAAGCACAGGTGACAACGGTACCAAGCTTGAATTCACCTGAACCCAAGTGTGCCTTGGTGCAATTTTCAACATATTCCATGGTTAAATTCACTATATATATATATACACACACACATATGTATGTATGTATGTATGTATGTATGTATACACACACACACATATATACACACACATACATATATACACACACACATACACACACACACATATATACATATACACACACACACACACTCATACACAAACACAGAACACTGAATGAATGACATGACCATGTAGGCAGAGCCCCACACAGCCGCGCTGTTTTAAAAAACTGGCAGGTAGTATGAGGGTAGCTCCCCCCCCATACTACTCTCACAGGCAGAGAAGACAGCAGGTGGTGACTGCAGCAGTGGGAACATGTTACATGTTCCACCCTAAAAAAAATGTAGAGCATGTAACATGTTTACAAAGGTGAGCTTATCTGTTAAATGTAGCCCAATACAGTGCCCACCAGGGCCACAACTTACCCAGCATGACTGCTTCTCCTGTATCTTCTCCTGGAAATAGTTTGTCACCTTCTGCTCCCAGCCTGGAAGAGCCCCACTCTCCTCTGAAACACACAATGTATGTAAAAATATTAAACCTCTACATATAGCGTCTGCAACCTGAATAGCCCACTCCTTTCCAATTACAGAAAACTTCCAGCCTGGAACAGCATAGCTCCCTCATAGACGTTTCCTATAAAGTGCTGCCAGCTTAGAATTCAGGAATCCGGGAATTAAAGGAACTTCCTGGCAGCAAACTGTCAAAAGTGGTGCGTGCCACATTACCTAACCCTCCTGCACAGACTTCTCAGGCATTTCAAAAATGAACTGCTACCGGCCTCTGGAAAGTTACAAAATCTTCACAGAGACAATAAAAGGCAATATTATACCTTGTGTCTTTGGCGATGGCTGTAGAATAGTGGTTACGGCCAGGTTAATGCCGCTGTGCTGTGTTTTGGCCACAGTTATGGTATATGCCTAATTTATACGCATTTCTCGCTGCAGTCCCATCGACTTCTACTAGGTCGTGTGTTTTTGCAGCGTTTTCTGAAAGTGCAGCAGTCCAGAAAGACGCATCTTTCATGAGCTTTCAGAAAACACAGCAAAAACACGCAAACTAAAAGAAGTCAATGGGTCTCTGGCCAAAAAATGCATGCAAGGCTGCGTTCACACGGATCCATTTTTCTTAAGCTTTTGCATTAAAAAAGTGAACAAAAAATAAATAAATAAAAATGTGAGACCGTGTAATCCTATGGCACTATTCGCGTTTTGTTTTTTTTAATTCTTCTTGCTGCATTTGCCGAGTGTCCCACACAAAAAACCTACATGTATCCTTTTAAAAATGCAGCCGAAGGGAACCCGCATGGTCTTTTTCACCATGTGTTTTTTTGCACCCGTGATCACGTTGAAGGCGGAGATGCATGGGGGTCGCATTCAGAATGACAGCAGCCCAACGCATCTCTGCTGCAGGTGCAAGAACAGATGCGATTCTTGCACCCGGAACCAGCCCACAGCTAGTGTGAACCCAGCGTAATACAGTTGTGACCAAAATTATTCAACCCCCACTGAAATTGAGTGTTTTGGCCAGTTTGACATTGCTTTTGATCATTCAGTCATCTTGCTTACATTTACATTAAAGAGGCACTTGTAGGTCAGACAAATATAACATAACAGTTATAATGAAATAACCACAAATGTCTTTTCTGTGCTCACAGCATTATCAGTTTTATTCAACCCCCAAGTGACATTCAATCTTAGTACTTAGTACAGCATCCTTTTACAGTTATAACAGCTTTTAAACGTGAAGCATAGCTTGACACAAGTGTCTTGCAGCGATCTACGGGTATCTTCGCCCATTCTTCATGGGCAAAGGCCTCCAGTTCAGTCACATTCTTAGGCTTGCGCACTGCAACTGCTTTCTTTAAGTCCCACCAGAGGTTCTCAATCGGATTTAAGTCTGGTGACTGCGATGGCCACTCCAAAATGTTCCAGCCTTTCCTCTGCAACCATGCTCTAGTGGACTTGGAGGTATGCTTGGGATCATTGTCCTGTTGAAAGGTCCAACGTCTCCCAAGCCTCAGGTGTGTGACGGACTGCATCACGTTTCCATCCAATATCTCCTGGTACTGAAGAGAATTCATGGTACCTTGCACACGCTGAAGCTTCCCTGTACCTGCAGAAGCAAACAGCCCCAAAGCATGATTGACCCTCCACCATGCTTCACAGTAGGCAAGGTGTTCTTTTCATCATAGGCCTTGTTCTTCCTCCTCCAAACATAGCGTTGATCCATGGGCCCAAACAGTTCTAATTTTGTTTCATCAGTCCACAGAACACTATCCCACAACTTTTGTGGTTTGTCCACATGGCTTTTGGCATACTGCAGTCGACTCTTCTTATTCTTTGGAGACAGCAAGGGGGTACGCCTGGGAGTTCTGGCACGGAGGCCTTCATTACGCAGTGTGCGTCTTATTGTCTGGGCTGAAACTTCTGTACCCACATCTGACAAATCTTTTCTCAGTTCCTCAGCAGTCACACGGGGACTTCTCTCCACTCTACGCTTCAGGTAGCGCACAGCAGTCGAAGTCAGCATCTTCTTTCTGCCACGACCAGGTAGCGTTTCAACAGTGCCCTTTGCCTTGAATTTGCGAATGATGCTTCCTAAGGTGTCTCTTGGTATGTTTAACATCTTTGCAATCTTCTTATAGCCATTGCCCTTCCTGTGAAGAGAAATCACCTCTTCTCTTGTCTTCCTGGACCATTCTCTTGCCTTCACCATGTTTGTAACCACACCAGTAAATGTCTAGAAGGAGCTGAGTATCACAGTCATTTTAAAGCTGCCTAATTGGTGCTTATTATGCTTGATTGCTGCTCGGTGACATCCACAGGTGTTTTCAATACCTGATGGAAAGCACCTGTATGAACCTCTGTTCTTCAGAGTGGTAGTCTTTAAGGGGTTGAATAATTGTGGCAATGAAGAAACCACATAAGAACCATTTACTACTGTATTACATAAACAATTGATGTCATTTTAGTTGCATTTGGGTAGTTACAACGTCCTTGTAGGATTTGATTCTGAATACAATTCCAAATGTACACTATAGTCCCTAAACCCCTTTACAGCATTGGGGGTTGAATAATTTTGGTCACAACTGTACATACATAAGCTGCCCATACACCCATGCTGTAGCCAAAACCCAGCACACCAGTGGAAATCTGGCCCAAGGCTCCAGACCACAGGGTGCAAGGTCCTAGCTTTCAGGGCCAGTCGCCATAAGAGGGAAAAGAGGAAAGGGAAAAGGGGAAAAGGGGAAAAGGGGAAAAGGGGAAAAGGGGAAAAGGGGAAAAGGGGAAAAGGGAAAGGGGAAAGGGGAAAGGGGAAAGGGAAAAGGGAAAAGGGGAAAGGGGAAAGGGAAAAGGGGAAAGGGGAAAAGGGGAAAAGGGGAAAAGGGGAAAAGGGGGAAAGGGGAAAGGGGAAAGGGGGAAAGGGGAAAGGGGGAAAGGGGAAAGGGAAAAGGGGAAAGGGGAAAGGGAAAAGGGGAAAGGGAAAAGAGGAAAGGGAAAAGGGGAAAGGGAAAAGAGGAAAGGGAAAAGGGGAAAGGGAAAAGAGGAAAGGGAAAAGAGGAAAGGGAAAAGAAAGAGAAAAATTGCTGTGTATGGTTCTAGTTTTTAGAACCAGTTGCCATATAAAAAAAAAACAAGAACAAAAAAAAAGGGGGGGGGGGGGGGGGGAGGATAAAAGCAGTTTTGCAGTTACCCTTACTGCTGTTGGTATTGAAAAAAAAATAAAATAAACAGTCAGGTGAGCTGCGCTTTGACTGCCCCCCCCTTAAAGTGGTTGTAAAAGATCAAGTTTTTTTTTACCTTCATGAATTCCATGCATGAAGGTGAAAAAAGCAAAACAAAAAAAAACCTGTGTGCAGCAGCCCCCTTAATACTTACCTGAGCCCCATCACGATGCAGCAATGTGCACAAGGGCCTTGATCACTTGGGTCTCTCCTCATTGGCTGAGACCACTGGCTCCCATTGCTGTCAATCTCAGACAGTGACCCAATGAGACGAGAGCGAGAGAGGTGGGGCCGAGCTAAAGCTCTGTGTATGAATGGAAATGCAGAGCAGCAGATCGGAAGCAAGCCTGCTTGGGTGCCTCCATGAAAAGAGGGAGGGGCCAAAGGTGTCGGTGGGGGACCTGAGAAGATACACACACATATACTTTTTTTTTTTTTTTTTAAATTGCCTTTAATATCACTTTAACCGCTTGCCTGCCACCCTATAGCAGATGTACTGCTACAGGGTGGCAGGGCTGCGTAAAATCACGTATATACGCAATTTGCATTTCCGGGTAAAGGTCATGTGCGCCGCCCTACCCGTGCTGCTATTGGCTGCTGGGGATGTCAATCACTGAGTCTGTTGTCGGCAAAGCTGACAGGGGAGAGACCTGTGTGTAACAACATTTTGGCCTACATTTATGATGAAATTAGATTAACTTTTTTTTTTATTGGATGTTTTATAGCAATAAGTCAAAAACCATGTTTTTTTTCTTCAAAATTGTCGGTCTTTTTTTGTTTATAGCACAAAAAACTGCAGAGGTGATCAAATACCACAAAAATAAAAAAAGGAAATACATTTCATTTGGGTGCAGCATTGCACGACTGTGTAATTGTCAGTTAAAGTTACGCAGCGATGTATCGCCAAGAAAAAAAATGGCCTGATCATGAAGGGGGGTAAATCCTCAGGAGGGCAAGTGGTTAAGGAATCCCTGCACTGAGCGGGGGAAGGTTTGTACACATGTTGCATTAAATATTCCACCTCCTGTAGTGTCCGGGATCAGTACCACCATGGAACATCAAAGTGCACAGTAATGGGGACCTTCCCGGCTTGCAGCGACCCCTTCCCGGCTTGCAGCGACCCCTTCCCGGCTTGCAGCGACCGGCTTGCAGCGACCCCTTCCCGGGTTACAGCGACCCCTTCCCGGGTTACAGCGACCCCTTCCCAGCCACCTGCCCTCTGAATGCCAGAATTCAGATTGCCTTTCCACTGGGCAGAAGAGCCGCCATTACTCTACACCGGCCCTAACACTTCACCTGTTGTAAAGCACAAGTAAAGGCACAAGGAATTAGTTCTGGTTTGGATGGCGTGGAGAGGGATTAGAACACCTGTTTGCGGTCTGTGTCCCCATTAGGACGATCCTCCTCTCTATTCATCCTGAATATTTTTGTTACCATCAAGTTAACGTAGATCCAACATTTGGTGTTGTCCTTAGATCAGTAATAGAGGGGTAATCCTCCAATGAGGACACTAGTTCTAATGACTTGGGGATCCCCAAGGGACTCCCTTAATTTGCAGGGATTTCCTCACTTCCGGTTTGGCTATGGGACAGGAAGTGAAGGGAAATCTCCCCAATGGGACACAGATGGCAAACAAACTTGCCCGGGGTTAGATCCCTCCCTTACTTCATCCAAAGGGAAACAAAGTGTTGCTTATAGTTCTACTGTAACTTTCAGAGGTGTAATGGAGCCTCCGGTCTCGGTACACCGGACAGCCCATGTTCGATTGCACTCTCTCCGGTTTAGTAGGCCGGCATCGGTCTAGAGGTCCATGACATTCTGGGCACGGAGTAAACACCGCTCCATCTTGCTCACCGTACAGCCACTGCACACAGCGAAGCGGCTCCGTAATCCAGTCTCCGGTAACGGGCGGACACGTGACTCCTCCAGACAGCAGCATCTTCCTCACAGCAAGCCGGAGTGGCGGGAAAATGTCGTCATTACATCTAGGGCGGGGAAAAGGCTGCATGGCGGAAGTTCTCCATGGAAAGCCATGTTGTGGATGGCAGGAGGAAACAATCACATGACAGACCAGGCATCCTCTGATTGGCTATCCTATCCGCCACGGAATCTCATGCACAGCCTCTGATTGAGCCGAAGATCTCCCGGTATCGATTGGCTTGAAAATGGCAGATGGGCGGGGAAAAATACCCTGGGGCGTGTGTTGATTGGACGAGGAGCTGTCAGTTTACCGGATCCGGCTGGAGACGTGGAGCCGCCGTGTCAGGGCAACATGGCGGATAAGAGAGGGAGCCGGGGAGTCCCGGGGGCCACAAAAGGGGGCAGTAATAACAATAACAACCTTCTCTTCTCCACCGGGGAGCTCAGCTTCACCGTTCCCTTCATCCCGGTCACCGGACCTGTACCCACCGGTATGTAATCTGTGTATGATGTCCTGTATACACCCGATATGATATATGTTACCCCTCCCCCTCTGTATACACCCGATATGATATATGTTACCCCTCCCCCTCTGTATACACCTGATATGATATATGTTACCCCTCCCCCTCTGTATACACCCGATATGACATATATTACCCCTCCCCCTCTGTATACACACGATATGACATATATTACCCCTCCCCCTCTGTATACACCCTATATGATATACACATCACCCCTCCCCCTCTGTATACACCCTATATAATATATACATTACCCCTCCCCCTCTGTATACACCCTATATAATATACACATCACCCCTCCCCCTCTGTATACACCCTATATGATATATACATCACCCCTCCCCCTCTGTATACACCCTATATAATATACACATCACCCCTCCCCCTCTGTATACACCCTATATGACATATATTACCCCCTCCTCCTCTGTGTACACCCTAAATGACATATATTACCCCCCCTCCTCTGTTTACACCCTATATAATATATGCATCACCCCCCCTCTGTATACACCCTATATAATATACATATCACCCCTCCCCCTGTGTATATACCCTGTGCAAAATATACATCACCATTCCCCTTGTGTATACACCCTATAATATATACATCACCCTATATACACCCCCCATGCACACACCATATATTATATATACCTTGCCCCTATATATACCCCCTATACAATACATACATCACCCTGTACACACCGTATTTAATATATACATCACCCCTCTCTCTGTGTATACACCATATATAATATATACCTTGCCCTATATACACTCCCTGTGTACACCAGATATAATATATTCATCACACTGTATACAATATGTACACCCCTTATACATACCCCCATGTACACACCATATATACTATATACCTTGTCCTGTATACACCGTATATAATATATACACCACGCCTCCCCCAGTGAAAGAACGTATAGTATATACATCACTCTGTACACACCTTATATAATATATACATCACCCTATATACACTGTATATAATAAATGCAGGGAGGGATTGTTAAAACAGAACTAGCTCCCTTTTGGGAGTTAAAGCCCAACTCCAGGCAAATTATCCCTTGCAGTGTGGCGGTGTCTGCACTGCAAGGGTTAATTGCTTGCTATGCCTAGGGGAACAGTAAAAGATTTACTTCTCTCATCCTCTGCTCTTCCCCATGGCTAGAGCAGTCCCTGCAGCTTCTACAGCCCCATGTTCCACCAGGCTAGGATCCTGATGTTGTCAAGTCCAAAGCAGGGTCCATAGCCCTGCACTGGGCATGAGGATTCCGAGGGACAGTCCACCACCAGAGCATGGGGGGGGAGGGGGTGTCCATCGGTCAGAGGACCAGTGGATCAGGTAAGTAAAAGTGGTTCTCCTCTCCCCTTGTAAACCTTGTAGTGCGGGCGCAGCTCCACTGCATGGGATCATTTATTTACTCAGATTTGGGCTTTAAGTATTGCTTTAAAGCCGATCTAAATCCTCCTCTGCCCAGGAAGCTGCCACTGTAGCCTCTGCTTTGCATTTGCTGTGATATTGCCATGTGATAAGTTATGACACCAGCCATTTGATAGTGTGATAGTTCGGTTGCCATTAATGGCATTTCTTGATTGTAATTGTTTTGGGAAACTAAATAAAAAAAACGTAAGCAGACAGGCACTTGCCTGCACATGTAATGTCTCTTCTGCAATAAAACAAACCTACCTGCCTGCTCAGTTTACTTTCCAGCACCATTGCCTGTGTGCTGGAATGGCTCAATTCCTGTGCATGCGCAGGAGGGACATCATTCTGTGCTGGCCAATAAAGATAGCCGAAGACAGTCACCCAGAAGAAGCCGGTGAAAAAATTTCAGCAAGGGTGTCAGACCGTTGATAGAAACAAATATGTAAATAACCACGCTCAAAACCTCGTGTTAAACTATCTAAAACAAGAAAAAGTGTTAAAATAATACTACATAAAATATATCAACAATTCAGTTTCGAAATATTGTGCAACTCGGTTCACAAACCATGTGTTCATTATTATTAAATCCAAATAAACAAACTCCTTAATGTCCACCATCAGGTGCAACAAGAGAAAAAAAAAAAGATATATTCGTGAAATAAATTTGTACAAAAAGAATCACTTTGCATAAAAGTGTGATGTCAAAGCATCCAGTGTCCCTCACCTCACACAACTTAAAATACAAAGTAAAAATTTGTTCCTTTTAAAAGGCGTTATACACAATGCAATCCACTTCCAATCTTGTTGGAAAGCCAATGATAGGTTAATAGATACTATCGTTTGTAGGCTCTATAACCTTCACACCAATTAATATACAATTATTGTGATTTTTTTTTTGTTTTTGTTTTTTTTTTTCTTTTAGCAAAGACATGTCACAGAATACATTTTGGCCTAAATGTATGATGAAATTTGATTTTTTTTAAAAAAAATTTTATTGGATAGGTTTTATAGCAAATAGTCAAAAATCATGGGTTTTTTTTCTTCAAAATTGTCGGTCTTTTTTTGTTTATCGCACAAAAAATAAAAACTGCAGAGGTGATCAAATGCCACAAAAGACGAAAGACCTGTAGCAGAATACAATTTGTCCTAAATTTGTAAAGAAATTTTTTATTGGATATGTTTAATAACAGAAAGTTAAAAAAAAAAAAAAAAATATATATATATATATATATATATATATATATATATTGTACGCTCGTTGAGGGTTAGGGACTGATGTGAATGTACAATATATATGTAAAGTGCTGCATAAATTGACGGCACTATATAAGTACCTGAAATAAAAATATATAATACATTTTTTTTTTTTTTTTTGCCTGTGTGTTTTTTTTTTAAATATTCTTTTTCATTCATGTAATAAAAAACCCACTGGTGATTAAATACCACCAAAAGAATGCTCTATTGGTGTGAAAAAAAAATATAAATTTCATTTGGGTACAGTGTTGCATGACCGTGCAACTTCCAATTAAAGTAGAACAGTGCTGAATAGCAAATAATGGCCTGGTCATGAAGGGCGTAAAACTTTCTGGAGCTTAAGTGGTTAAGGGCCTTTTCACACTGATTAGTCTTTCTGTTAAAAAAAAAAAAAGCAGAAGAAAAATGCACCCTTTTAAATCCTATGGAATTCTTCACACCAATCAGTTGCATTTTTAAAAGTCCTGCTTTCTGCATTTTTTTTGGTGCATGTTAAGAAACTGCACCAAAAATGCACCTCCCAATTGCAATGAATCAACCCGTGGTTGATTTTTTGAGTTGCATGTCCAAGTTTCACATGTGCATGCTGGGTATTAGGCACTCAGAAAATGCAGTGGAAAAGCCAACATGCATCTCCTAGATTGTAAGCTCCCAGGATCAGGCCCTCCTAACCCTCTTGTATTGTTGCTGTATTGTCTCCCTTTATATTGTAAAGCGCTGGGCTAACTTGGCGCTATATAAATCCTGTATAATAATAATATGCGGTTTTATTCAAAGCAGCCTATGTGAATGCCTTAACTACTTGCTGACCAACATATGTATAAAACAATACGATAGAATAATACTTCTATAGATTTCCGGTCATCATGTGGTTATTACAAGATCACGGCAGCTGCTGCATTCAGTTGATGTGAATGGGACTGCCAGCACAGGGATGCATGGAAGACCTACTCAGTACACTATGGTACGCCTGTGTGAACAAGGCCTTATTCTGCAGCATGACAATGTCTCCAAACACCCCATGTCATCCAATCATTAAGAGCTATCTGCAGCAAAAAGAGGAATCCAGCAACAGCTATGGTGTCCCCACACAACCCAGGTCTGAGCCTCACCGAGCCAGTCTGCAAATTCCTACAAAATCGAAATGAAGGAAGACCACCAGAGTTCTCCAAGATGTTGGATTTGCCATGGGAGGACCTTCAAGCATATCTAAGACAAATGGTGGTCACACCAAAGATGAATTCTTTTGTTTTATTCTGTTTACTTAACCACTTCCAGTCCAGACACTTTTACCCCCTTCCTGTCCAGGGCAATTTTTAGCTTTCAGCGCTATCACACTTTGGCAATTGCGCGGTCATGCAACACTGTACCCATATGAAGTTTTTACCATTTGTTTTGAGACAGATAAAGCTTTATTTTGGTGGTATTTATTCACCGCTGGGATTTTTATTTTTTTTGCTATGTAAATGAAAATGTCCAAAAAATTTTTAAAGTGTTTTGTCTTATAAAATTTTGCAAATAATATTTAATCATAAATCTTGCCCAAAATTTATTCCGTTATCTTTTTAGTAAAAAACAAATAAGGCAAATTAGTTTATAACCAAAAATTATAATTTTTAAACATTCTTTTTTATATTTGTTTTTTTTTGTTTTTTACATACGGTCACCCTAGCAGTACAGTGTCACCATGGTGACACTGTACTACTTGTGGAGGGTGATGAAGATTTTTTTTAAAGTGATTGCTTTTACACCCACATAATATGTAAAAGCAATATTTTCTCTCTCTCTCTGTCTGCATTCTTGCAGCCATTGAGAGCTACTGAGTGAGCTGTGATTGGTCACAGCTTGTCACATGGTCACAACAGTCTTGTACCATGTGACCTCTGTGATCATTCACAGATTTCACATGTAGTAAGCAATGATGTCACAAGGGACATCTTGCTTACTACTTTGCATGTGATCACTGATTGGCCAATCAGTGATCACATGATCGGGACCTCGTACAGAGGTCCCGTCTGACAATCGGTATTTCACTGTGTCCAGAGCACACAGCAGGCACCGGATTGCGGTGCTGCGCGCTCCCAGGGAGCGCGCACAGCTAGAAATGGCGGGTGCCATTTATGAATGGCAACCCGCCCCTGGAGTGCCACCGTCCAGCCGTTTATAAACAGCAGGCGGACGGCAAGTGGTTAATTTTGATGTAATAAAAACAAATCTTGGCATTGATTGTTATTGTGTAGCTGTTTGCCCTCACGATGAGGTACAAGCAGACAGCTTACATTGACAGTCGCAGGAGTCCTGTATTACATGGGCAGCACAGTGGCTAAATGGTCAGCACTTCCGCCTGGCAGTACTAGGGTCATTGGTTCAAATCCCACCCACAGCACCACCTGCCTGGAGTTTGCACGTTCTCCCTTTGCCTGTGTGGGTTTCCTCTGGGTACTCCGGTTTCCTTTCACACTCCAAAGACATACTGGTAGGTTAATTGGCTCCTGTCTAAATTGGCCCTAATATGTATATGTATGAATGTGAGTTAGGGACCTTAGATTGTTCGCCCCTGGAGGGTTAGGGACTAATATGAATGTACAATATATATGTAAAGCTCTGCATAAAGTGACGGCGCTATATAAGTACCTGAAATAATAATATTATGCCAGTGATCTGCTGAACATGGGTGCGATGCTTTGCAGGCTCCAAGTAAAAAAGAAATAAATAAAATTTATAATAATGCACATTTTTTACCTACACAAAGATGTGCTTTTATTTTTTTTACAAAGATGAACGTCTCCTTTAAGACTTTACTATATACTCTATAATCCAAAAGGAAAATCTCCTTTAGATACACCAACTACAGTGTGTAGTGCAAGCATCTACCTGATTTGACACAGATTGAATAAATGACTTATATTTGACTTCTTATTACAGTTTTGGCAAATCTAAAGTAGATTATACAGTTTTTATATAGTGTATGGCCAGCTTAGGACAGTTGCACATTACTGTACATGTATATTTGCTTGTACAGTGGGGATCGAAAGTTTGGGCACCCCAACTAAAAATGTGTATTAATGTGCATAAAGAAGCCAAGGAAAGATGGAAAAATCTCCAAAAGGCATCAAATTACAGATTAGACATTCTTATAATATGTCAACAAAAGTTAGATTTTATTTCCATCATTTACACTTTCAAAATAACAGAAAACAAAAAAATGGCGTCTGCAAAAGTTTGGGCACCCTGCAGAGTTAATATCTTGTACTGCCCCCTTTGGCAAATATCACAGCTTGTAAACGCTTTTTGTAGCCAGCCAAGAGTCTTTCAATTCTTGTTTGAGGTATCTTTGCCCATTCTTCCTTACAAAAGTCTTCCAGTTCTTTGAGATTTCTGGGCGGTCTGTCACGCACTGCTCTTTTAAGGTCTATCCATAGATTTTCAATTATGTTGAGGTCAGGAGATTGTGAAGGCCATGGCACAACCTTCAGTTTACGCCTCTTGATGTAATCCCCCGTGGATTTTGAGGTGTGTTTAGGATCATTATCCATTTGTAGAAGCCATCCTCTCTTTAACTTCAGCTTTTTCACAGATGGCATCAAGTTACCATCCAAAATTTGCTGAAATTTTATTGAATCCATTTTTCCTTCTACTCGTGAGATGTTCCCTGTGCCACTGGCTGCAACACAACCCCAAAGCATGATTGATCCAACCCCGGGCTTAACAGTTGGAAGGAGGTTCTTTTCATTAAATTCTGTGCCCCTTCTTCTCCAAACGTACCTTTGCTCATTCCGGCCAAAAAGTTCAATTTTAACCTCATCGGTCCACAGAACTTGTTTCCAGAATGCATCAGGCTTGTCTATATGTTCATTTGCAAAGTTCAAACAATGATTTTTGTGGTGAGGACGTAGAAGAGGTTTTCTTCTGATGACTCTTCCATGAAAACCATACTTGTACAAGTATCTCTTTATAGTGGAATAGTGTACCACAACTCCAGTGTCTGCCAGATCTTTCTGGAGGGATCGTGCAGTCAAACGTGGGTTTTGAATTGTTTTTCTCACAATCCTGCGAGCTGTTCTGTCTGATATTTTTATTGGTCTTCCAGATCTTGCTTTAACTTCCACTGTTCCTGATGACTGGCATTTCTTAATTACATTCCGAACAGAGGATATTGACATCTGAAAACGCTTTGCTATCTTCTTATAGCCTTCTCCAGCTTTGTGAGCGTCAACTATTTTCAGTTTCAGTTTTCTAGACAACTGCTTAGAAGAACCCATGGTGCTGATTATTGGGGCAAGGTCAGATGAGTCTGGGCATTTAAAACCTTTGAGATTGACATCACCTAGTCTTCCCAGACGATGATTGAGAACAATCCATGACACTGGCAGGTCTCAGCTTGGCAAAGGGGGCAGTGCATGCTATAAATTCTGCAGGGTGCCCAAACTTTTGCAGACGCCATTTTTTTGTTTTCTGTTATTTTGAAAGTGTAAATGATGGAAATAAAATCTGACTTTTGTTGACATATTATAAGAATGTCTAATCTGTAATTTGATGCCTTTTGGAGATTTTTCCATCTTTCCTTGGCTTCTTTACGCACATTAATACAAATTTTTAGCTGGGGTGCCCAAACTTTCGATCCCCACTGTATACTGCACCCTCCCCGTCTATATTACACTGTATTCTCCTCACTGACTGTAGTAATATCATGTGTACTATACATCAGTAGACTATGCCATCCCCTGTAAACATATAGCATGCTGTGGGGAACATATTTTTTAGACACTTTGCAGCATGGTGAGTTGGATTTCTCCTGTATTTGTTGCATGGGTGTATTTTTATATATAGTATAAGAACATATTAAAACATTTTAAACATTTGTGTATAGTATAAGGACACATTAAACAGTGGTTGTAAAGGCTCAAGGTTTTTTTTTTTAGCTTCATGCATTCTATGCATGAAGATAAAAAAAACCTGTGTGCAGCAGCCCCCCCATATTCACCTAAGCCCCCTTTTGATCCAGTGATGTGCACTGGAGTCTCTGCTATCCCGGGACTCCCTCTCCTCACTGCCTGAGACAGCAATGGGAGCCATTGGCTCCTGCTGCTGTCAATCACAGCCAGTGAGCCAATGAGAAGAGAGGGGGGGCCGAGCTTCAGCTCCGTTTGTAAATGGTAACACGGAGCAGTGGCTGGAGAGTGCGCATGCCAGGGTGCCCCCGTAGGGCACCCAACGGGAGGGAGGGGCCAGGAGCACCGGCGGGGGACCCGACGAGGAGGATCCGAGCTGGTGTGTGCAAAACCCCTGCACAGATCAGGTAAGTATATAGACATGTTTTGTTGTTTTTGTTTTTTTTTTAAATAATTTAGGCCTTTAGAATCACTTTTAGTTGGGCTCCATACCATAGTATAGTGTTGTTCATGCGGTGTGCGCTGTTCTGACCTTTGTCTCTCTCAGTTGCAGATGAGTCGGTAGAAGTGGGGGAAGAGGACAGTTTCTTGGGACAAACATCCAGTTTGAACAGTACACCACAGACCTTCAGTTATTTTTCACAGACAACAAGTCTGACCAGCTCGAATGATCCATTCGCCAGTATTGGACAGACACTTGCATCCACAGCACCTTCAACATCCGGTCCTGTCGCTTTCTCCAGATCTCCAGCATCGGTGCCGCTACCCTCCACAATTCAGAATGGACAGAGCATTACCCCTCCAAGGACCATGTCTCCATATCCTTCCAATACTCCACCTCCTAGTGAAGTGGGTGGAGGCTCCATCTGCCCTCCCCCGAGCACCTTCTCTGTTGCTCCTACTGTCTCCTCCCAGGCAGCCTATAATCCCTACCGCCACAACACCCAGAGCAGCCGGATTAATCCCTACCTGACCCCTCCTCAGCTTCAGCAGGATCCTGCCACAGGGCTACCTAGCCAGACACTTCCAATGGCTCCACCTAATGTTTACTCATCTGCTTCCCTACCACCGGTAAGATCTATGTACTCACGCAGGAGGACAGTTTATAGAGGGAGAGGGATATCCTTCAACTACAACAGAGAGACCCAATGGGGTTTATTTACTAAAGCTGGAGAGTCCAAAATCAGACTCCCTTCTGCATAGAAACCAATCAGCTTCTAACCTCAGCTTGTTCAATGAAGCTTTGGCAATGAAACCTGGAAGATGATTGCTTTCTATGCAGAAGGGAGTCTGATTTTGGACTCTCCAGCTTTAGTAAATAAACCCCAATATGTCAGGGTTACAGGTGCCTTTTTGCAGTACAAAACCTTCTGCCTACTGTATATTTGAATGGTTCAGGGATTGAGAAATGAATGTCAAAAAGTCCTAATCTGTAGGGGTAAATTGGTGTGTATAGATACAGTGACAGGTGTAATAAATTCTAGCCATCCAGTAAGAATACATTGAGAAGCCCAGTCAAGGAGTTCCGCCTTCACAGGCATATCGCACCTATTTATCTATGTGTCTGGCTTTGTTTACGACAAAGACATTTGTCTTTCAGCTTGGCCAAGTGTTCTCAGAGGTAGCGGTTGAGGTGGGTTTTCTAACCTCTTTCTCCCAGAGATACCATAGATAAGAGATCGTCATCTCATGGCTATGGTTTTAAGAACCTTTTCCATTAAAAATGTTTCTGTTGACCTCTTACTGGCCATCATGGACTCCCCCAGCAGAGTATTCCAAGTTGTCTTTATAGTTCCAATTTCACATCTGGTGTTATCTCTGCCTTACTTCTGGATCTTATCTCCTGAGGATGACTGTTCTGCACGTAACACTGGGAAAGGGTTCTGTTGTGTACCCAGGTGGACAGTTTGTTGGGCAATTAACATTGAGATGGAATATATTGATTTATTAACCACTTACCGACTAGCCAACAGTAATTTTACTGCTGCCGTTGGCTTGAGCAGGCACCACAACTTACCAGTGTGTCGCCCTGGTCATGTGCACTGCGCACACCGCTTGGAGTGCATAGCAGTGCAATCTGCAGCCGTTGTGTCCAGTGCTCAGTATTGAGCTGCTGTGATCGGACCAGAAACCACCTGATCGCTGTGCAATCACATGTCACCTAGTACAATAGTCGTGAATGGAATCCATTCTTGACATCATTGTGCACTACTGTATGTGATCTGTGATTGGTCACCAGTGATCACATGATAATAGAAAGAAGATAGCGCCGCGCTCCTATATACAGTAATATATACAGCTTAAGCTTTAGAGGTGTATCAAATTCCAATATGAACTGTGACTATACCACTAAATGCATATAAAATATTACATATAAATGACATGCATGGTGTAAAAACCTATACTAATATTGCCTTAATGGGTGCCATAATGAAATCCTGTGTTGCACCCATATAAAGCTATGTGTACTCTATATTAATAACTCTATCATCTATATACACTAGTCAAGTGAGTTAGTGCAAGTGCCAGCGCACCCTATACACTTTCAGAATTTATTTTACACCTTGATCCATAATAGCTCACAAGTATTCACTATAATTATTTATTCACACTCATTTATCACTTGTTGGTAGAAATTATGGAGGTTTTCACATTCTTGGAAAATAGAGAATTAGATATTAATAATATATTTGTAGGAGAAAACCAGGAGGATCCAAGTATAAATAATATATTCAAGAAATTAGGGAACCTCATGGACAAGAAAATTAGTATGTGGTGGGATGTAGTCACTATGGAAAAATATATTAAAGAAAGAATGATTCCGAGGAAGCTTAGATGGGAACTACCTATCAATGATGGTCTATTGGAGGAGGAAGACGGGGAAGAATGGTATAATTTCTTTAGTGAAAAAGGAATGGAAGTTCTCCAGTTCCTAATTAAAAGAAAACAAAGAAAAATGAGAAAAATTGATAAAATAATAAAGGAGTACCAAAACAAGGTAGAGATGAATAAAGACCACCCAGACTTTACTAAACACTTATCCCAGTTGAACAAAAATGCCCAGAAAAAAGACACAGAGATAAAAAATAAAAAGAAGAAAAAATTTCAAAGGGTTAGCCAAGACTATCAACATAAGTCAGTATTTAAATGGCAAACCAACTCTATTTCGAATGAGACTAAATCTACAGAGTCCACACCAGTCAAAAGTAATGACAAAACACCTCCTAAAAAAACGATAGGCTTTAAAACACCTAATAAGGACGTCAAGGGATATTCCCAACACAAAGGAGGGAACCCCAATAATGGCAGACCACCCTATCACAATCCGGGACCATATAGACCCCCGTATCATCAACCATATCAAGGGGGAAGACCATACTACAATGGAAATAGAGGTCATAATCAAAGAGGGCATCAAAGCTATTACACACAAGATTACTATGGGAGACCTGACTACGATAGAGGCCCTTTTTACCCTAAACCACAGAGGCCACAGTACCAAACACAATATCAAGTACAATACCCAATAATGAACAAACCATATTCAGTACCCACACAAAATAGATACTCACCCCTAGAAAGGGAGGAAACCAATTCACCCCTCCCCAATCCTTTTTTAGGATGGGATTTGAATCCCCAAGGAGGGAGAGAAGTAGAACACACACAAGAAAGAGAGGAAAAAGAGGAGGAAGAAGGTCACAACAAAAAAAGAAGGAACTAAAGGGTGAAGGTATCTTTAACATTAGTGGAGTGCCCCTCACAGAAGAAGAAACATATGCACTTAGCAAGGGTCTCAAATATGCCCCAAAAAAAGGGACTCAATAAGTTTGACACATATGTGAGCATTCAGAAATTGATTAGGAAGCTAAACTTAAAAAAGTATTATGCTAGTAACCCTATTGCACATAACACTGGAGTAACAGAATCTACTACGTATAGTCAACTCAAAAACAAATCAGTTTTTAATCCTCAGATTGGAGATAACAAATATATCGACACATTCAAACAGATGGTACTACAAGATTTAGAATCCCTCAGCATCAAGAAACCCAAAATGGAAATTAATCTCAAAAGAGGTTTAGATTCTTTAAAAAAGAGGGATGACATTATCATACGCCCAGCTGACAAGGGAGGGGGCATAGTGATACAATCTAAGATCTATTATGAAAAAGTAATGACAGATATGCTTAATGATAGTGATACATATGAAGTGCTTACTAATAATCCTACTAAGGAATATAAGAAACAACTTAGTAAATTGGTCTATAAAGGGAAAAAGAAAGGAGTAATTAATGAGAAGGAGCATCAATATCTTATACCATCAGTATGCAGAATACCCTTCATGTATTCAGTTCCTAAAATCCATAAAGACAGTATCAACCCGCCAGGCAGACCCATCATTAATGGGATAGATTCGCTTACAGCGAGACTAGGGCAATATGTGGATTATCATCTACAACCATTGGTTACTAAAACTATAGCATACCTAAGGGATACAAAACATGTGATACAGGAAATCAAGGACATAAGCATAGTTCCTAACACTATTTTGAGTACAGCAGATGTAGCAGCATTGTATACCAACATAGACCACCAGGGGGCCATAGATGCAGCTAAATGGGCACTGAACAAGTATGGAAACAACACCATTAGACATAATAGATTCATCATAAAATGCTTAAAGTTTTGCCTCACTCACAACTACTTTTGGTATGACAACACATACTATATACAAAGAAAGGGAGTAGCTATGGGCGCTAAATTCGCCCCTAGCATTGCTAACCTTTATATGGCAAAATGGGAAGAGGAGTCAGTATTTCTGAATAAGAGCCCAGATATTATAATATACAAAAGGTATATTGATGACCTCCTGGTGATATGGAAAGGGGAAAAAGGGGAACTGGTGAAATTCTATGATAATCTAAATATGAATACTGCTAACATAAAATTAAGTTATGATATACATGACACCTTTATTAACTTTTTGGATATCCAAATTTGCAAAGAGGGATTACTATTATATACCAAAAACCATTTTAAAGCAGTAGATAGAAATTCCTATATCCCCATAGACAGCTGCCATCATAAAGCGTGGTTAACCAATATCCCTAGAGGTCAATTTATCAGACTGAAAAGGAACTGTACTAACATGAAGGATTATGAAGAGCAAAGTACTGTAATATCAGAAAGATTTATTAACAAAGGATACAAAAAAGAAATAATATACAAAGAAAGGGATAAAGTAGGCCTTATGGACCGGAATGCACTGATAGCAGATAAATGTAAAGATAATGCTGCAAATGAGGAATTAGCAGTTGTGCTGCAATTTAACACTCAGTATAAATCAATACAGAACATAATAAAAAAACATTGGAACATTTTGACATTAGATAAGCACCTAAAAAATAATATCCCTATAATGCCTAGATTTATATACCAAAAAGCTCCCAACATCAGGGATAAGGTTGTTAAGAGCGTAATAGCACCACCTGTCAAAAATCAACAAATAAGCTTCTTTCAAGGTAAAGGGTTCTATACATGTGGTAGATGTTACAGTTGCATTAGGGTGACTAACAATCTAAGGAGAAGATACACATTTCAGAATCCCCTAAATGGAAAGGAATACACTATCCAGCAATTTCTATCATGTGACACAAAGGGAGTTATCTATGCCCTAAAATGCCCATGTAATCTTATTTACATTGGTCGCACAAAGAGGATGCTTAGAGAAAGAATTAAAGAACATGTATACAATATAAATAGGGGTTACAAATACCACCATCTATCACAGCATTTTAAAAAATATCATAATAAAGATGCAAGCAAACTAGAGTTCTGGGGTATTGAGAAACATGTACAACACTGGAGGGGGGATAACCTAATAAGGGAAATTAGTAAGAAGGAGTCGAGGTGGATCTATGAAATGGGCTGTTTGGCTCCCAATGGGTTAAATAAGGAATTTGACCTGACATGTTTCATTAGCAACAAATAAACATGGAGATTCATATTGATATCCTGAGGCCCTTAACATACACACAGCTTGGATACATTCATCATGTATACCTTATATTCTCCGTCGTGGACATACTTATGGTATGTGCAGGATGGAATCTGAGTAATGTATACTGTTAGTACACGCATATAGTCCAGCACCACATTACACTTGTCATCTGCATCTTCCCTGCTATGGAGATGGGATCTCTATAGCATGAAAGATTGATGATAACAGTATAACTAATATTATACTGATTACATACAGAACGGTATATATGATATTTTCATTTGCATATTGTGTAATACAATATTTTTAATGTTTTATTATCTTATTATATCATTTTATTTTATTAATGTTTTAATTTTTTATTTTTGCTTTGATTAAAGTATAGAACTAGTACATCTGCCAGAAATTGAAGATTTAGCTTATCTTTAAATTACAGATTATAACCTGTTGTTATAAATTAGCGATTGCAGGGCATGAGAAGGATTGCAGCTGACCCAGTTAGCAATGTCTGACAGACAGAGGAAACGTAACATCAAGCAGACACACTCATTGGAATTACTCACCAGAAATACAGCTAGGGAAAATCACTGGGAAAATGGCCGCGCCCATATGGGCTTCGAAAAAATGGCGGCTGAGACATATAAATAGCTGGGCATGCATAGTCGTGGCATCCAATCAAATTCCCCCTGATGAAGTCACGTGACCCTGTGACGCAACGCGTAGGGGAGGGGCTCTGACGTCACGACATTGCACTGGAGAAGCGAGCAGATCCGAGTACAAGCACAGGCAGACAGCACTGCAGGGCAGCTGCAGAGAGGTTTTCTATGTACCTACTTTTTACCTGCTGATTGCCATCTAAGCCTGTCTGGATCATTTATGAGCTGCATACTATCAACTTGTTACTGGCTTAAATAAATCCACTTTATATAAGGATAAGACACTATGGTCTGCTTTTCCTTTTCTTTGACCATACATCCCATGAGCTGATATTAGGAGGAGTGAAAGAGGAAACAACCCCAGGAGGGGAATTGGGAGATCCCAAGAGAGCTACTCAGTGTACTCACAGGTACACAGGGAGATAAAGTAGACAACAGGAGGATCCATCCATATGTATATTCACCTCATAGGACGGCTAGAGCAAAGACATCATCCCATTTCATCTATCCTGGAAGTATAAAAAGCGTATTTGCCTGGATTCATTCAGGCAAATATAGAGGTGAGCACATAAGGAGACCATTTAGCACTCGGAGACAAGGAACAGAATCTTTACTTGCACATTTACCTTAAAGACTGTATTTTTATTTGTTTATTTTTAGCATGTGCACATATTAATATAGAGTACACATAGCTTTATATGGGTGCAACACAGGATTTCATTATGGCACCCATTAAGGCAATATTAGTATAGGTTTTTACACCATGCATGTCATTTATATGTAATATTTTATATGCATTTAGTGGTATAGTCACAGTTCATATTGGAATTTGATACACCTCTAAAGCTTAAGCTTAAGCTGTATATATTATATAGGAGCGCGGCGCTATCTTCTTTCTATCATCTATATACACTAGTCAAGTGAGTTAGTGCAAGTGCCAGCGCACCCTATACACTTTCAGAATTTATTTTACACCTTGATCCATAATAGCTCACAAGTATTCACTATAATTAGTGATCACATGATACCTGGGCCAATCACAGCACTCTACTATTGTGATGCTGGGATTGGTCACAGCCATCACATGGTACAAACAATGAGTCATGAATGAAAGCCATTCATGACATGTCAAATGATTTCTGTTACAGTGACCAACAGTATAGATCGGTAGTGTAAGAAAAAACAACTTTATTTCTTCATTTTCCAAAAAATTGTGACAAAAAAAAATTACAACTTCCAAGAACTCGCTATGCCTCTTACTAAACCCCTTGGACTGTCTACTTTTCAAAAAGGGGCCATTTGGGGGCTGTTTGTACTGTCCTGGCATTTTATAGCCTCAAGAAATGAGCTAGGCGATCAGTGCATCAGGATTGATCAGTTTTCATATACAGCGGGTATAGAAAAGACTTCCCACCCCTCCTTTTAAAATAATCACATTTTGTTGCTTTGCAGCCTGAAATGAAGACACAATTTTTGTTTAATCCAACTGTATTTACTCAGTGCAACTTAAAACATCCAAGTGAAAGACATTTCCCCAACATGTCAGAATAAAATTCAAAAACCAAATCACTGAGTTGATAAAACGATCACCCCTCATGTCAGTATTTTGTTGAACCACCTTTTTGCTTTATTCCAGCCTTTAGTCTATTGGGATGTCTCTACTAACTTTGCACATCTGGACTTTGCAGTATTTGCCCGCTCTTCTTTGCCGAACTTCTCAAGTTGAGTTCAATTTGATGTTGACAGTTTGTGGACTTCAGCCTTCAAGTCTTTCCACAGATTTTCAATGGGGTTACCAGGTCATGCAAGGACATTCACTTTTTTCTTCTCCAACCACTGTATACTCAGTTTTGCTGTGTTTTAGGTCATTGTCATGTTGGAAGGTAAATCTTCTTCCCATTTACAACTTTCTGGCAGAGGACGGCAGATTTTCCTTCAAGAATTTTTCCTTCCATCCTGGCAAGTGCTCCAGTCTCTGCTGCAGAGACCCCCCCATAACAGGATATTCCCCCCCCCCCATTCTTTACTATAGGAAATGTGTTATTTGGCTACTGAGCTGTATTGGATTTCCAGACATATCATTTAGTGTTGGGACCAAATTATTCAATTTTAGTCTCACCTGACTTTTTTCCATGTGGCCTCATAATCTTCCAAGGTGCATTTTGGCAAAGCTTGGTCGTGACTGCATGTGACCTTTCTTGAGGAGCGGCTTTTTTCGTGCACCCCTCCCATACACCCACATTTGTGGAGAATTTGTGATATTGTTGTCACATGCACACTGACTGATCTGCCATAAATTCCTGCAACTGCTTCAGTGTTGCTGTAGGCCTCTTGGTAGCCTCTCTGGCCAGTTTCCTCCTGGCTCTTTCATCCAGTTTGGAGCGACGTCCTGATCCAGGGAGCATCTGTGTTGTACCAAATACCTTCCATTTCTTAATAATAGATTTCACTCTTCTTCTAGGCATTGATAAAGCCTTTGACATTTTTTTGTATCCATCTCCTGACTTGTGTCTGCCTACAACTTTATCCCGGAGATCTTTTGACCGTGCCTTGCCACCCATAGTTACATAGTTAGTCTGGCTGAAGAAAGACAAAAGTCCATCCAGTTCAACCATATAAAAAAAAAAAAGTTATAATCCTACACCCACGGTTGATCCAGAGGAAAGCAAAAAAAAACCCAGCAAAGCATGATCCAATTTGCTCCTGCCGGGGTAAAAAATTCCTTCCTGATCCCCTAAGAGGCAATCCGATATTCCCTGGATCAACGTTACCTATAAATGTTAGTATTCAGTTATATTCTGTGTATCTAGGAAAGAGTCCAGGACTTTTTTAACCGCCTCCCACCCGCCATATAAGGAAATGACGGGCGCAAGGCAGTTCTCTCATTCTGGGAGGATGTCATATGACGTCCTCCCACTCTAACCGCGTGCGCGCGCCCCTGGGGGTGCACGGCAATCGGTGGTGCGCTGTGTCCCTGGGGCACAGCGGATCACCGATCAATGGAAAGAGCCGAAGACGTCGGCTCTGTCATGTGATCAGCTGTGTCCAGTCACAGCTAATTACATGTAAATAAGGAAATGCCAGTTATCAGCATTTCTCTCCTCACGAGCTGTCACTCTGATAGAGGAGAGGAGAGCCGATAATCGGCATTAGTCAGAGGGGACATGTACACTGATCATCAGGGCACTGATGATCACTGTGCCCTGATGATCAGTGTAGCCCCATCAGTGCTACATCAATGCCCCATATCAGTGCTGCTGAACAGTGCCACCTATCAGTGTCATATGAGTGCTGCCTTTCAGTGCCCATCAGTGATGCCTGTCGATGCCCATAAGTGCCATCTACCAGTGCCTCCTCATCAGTGCACATCAGTGAAGGAGAAAAATCACTTATTTACAAAACTTTATAACAGAAACTAAGAAAAAAAAATTTTTTTTTCAAAATTTTCAGTTTTTGGTTTGTTTAGCAAAAAAAAAACCAAAATGTGATTAAATACCACCAAAAGAAAGCTGTATCTGTCGCAAAAAAATGTCAAAAATGTCATATGGGTACAGTGTTGCATGACCGCACACTTGTCATTCAAAGTGCTACAGCGCTGAAAGCTGAAAATTGGTCTGGGCAGGAAGGGGTATAAGTGCCCTGTAGGCAAGAGGTTAAAGCAATCCACTGTGCTGGCCAGAACAGACTCTTGAGGGAGTCTATTCCACATTTTCACAGCTCTCACTATGAAGAAACTTTTCTGTGTTTGGAGATTAAATCTCTTTTCCTCAAGCCATAAAGAGTGCCTCCTTGTCCTCTGTGATGACCTCAGCGGGAATAACTCTACACCGAGTTCACTATATGAACCACTGATGTATTTATACATGGAGATCATATCCCCCCTTATGTATTATACATGGAGATCATATCCCCCCTTATGTATTATACATGGAGATCATATCCCCCTTATGTATTATACATGGAGATCATATCCCCCCTTATGTATTATACATGGAGATCATATCCCCCCTTATGTATTATACATGGAGATCATATCCCCCTTATGTATTATACATGGAGATCATATCCCCCCTTATGTATTATACATGGAGATCATATCCCCCCTTATGTATTATACATGGAGATCATATCCCCCTTATGTATTATACATGGAGATCATATCCCCCCTTATGTATTATACATGGTGATCATATCCCCCCTTATGTATTATACATGGAGATCATATCCCCCCTTATGTATTATACATGGAGATCATATCCCCCCTTATGTATTATACATGGAGATCATATCCCCCTTATGTATTATACATGGAGATCATATCCCCCCCCCTTATGTATTATACATGGAGATCATATCCCCCCCCCTTATGTATTATACATGGAGATCATATCCCCCCCCCTTATGTATTATACATGGAGATCATATCCCCCCCCCCTTATGTATTATACATGGAGATCATATCCCCCCCCCCCTTATGTATTATACATGGAGATCATATCCCCCCCCCCCCTTATGTATTATACATGGAGATCATATCCCCCCCCCCTTATGTATTATACATGGAGATCATATCCCCCCCCCCTTATGTATTATACATGGAGATCATATCCCCCCCCCCTTATGTATTATACATGGAGATCATATCCCCCCCCCCCTTATGTATTATACATGGAGATCATATCCCCCCCCCCTTATGTATTATACATGGAGATCATATCCCCCCTTATGTATTATACATGGAGATCATATCCCCCCTTATGTATTATACATGGTGATCATATCCCCCCTTATGTATTATACATGGAGATCATATCCCCCTTATGTGTTATACATGGAGATCATATCCCCCCTTATGTATTATACATGGAGATCATATCCCCCCTTATGTATTATACATGGAGATCATATCCCCCCTTATGTATTATACATGGAGATCATATCCCCCCTTATGTATTATACATGGAGATCATATCCCCCTTATGTGTTATACATGGAGATCATATCCCCCCTTATGTATTATACACGGAGATCATATCCCCCCTTAATCTCCTCTTTTCAGGAGATAATAAATTCAGTTCCTCTAATCTTTCCTCATAGCTGAGCTCCTCCATGCCTAGTGTCAGTTTGGTTGCCCTTCTCTGTACTTTCTCCAGTTCCCCAATGTTCTTTTTGTGAATTGGTGCCCAAAACTGAACTGCATATTCCAAATGAGGTCTTACTAATGATTTGTACCGGGGGAAATGATATCTCTCTCTCTCTGAAGTCTTTACCTCTTTTAATACAAGAGAGGATTTTGCTCACTTTAGAAAGCTTGGCATTGCTGCCATTATTAACCACTTCCCGCCCGGCCTATAGTAAAATGACGGCCGGGAGGGCGTCATATTACGTCCTTCCTGGATTGCGCAGGGCCGCGCTGTGGCGAGATCTGTCACCAGTTGTGTACCTCAGACACGGCTGGTGACAGATCTGTGTACTGGCCCCGTTGCCAGTACCATGTGACCTGCTGTGACCAATCACAGCAGGTAACATGACCGTAGTAAACCGTGGATGGCTTCCTTTTATGCCCAATAGTTGCCCAATTAAACAGTGCATTGAGGTCGGCTTGTAATTGAAGACATCCTGTAAGGACGTTATTCCGCTGCACAGCTTGGTGTCATCTGCAAAGACTGAAATGGGATTTTTAATCCCAGACCCTATATTGTTTATAAATGTATTAAAAAGTAAGGGTCCCAACACTGAACCTTGGGGTACACCACTGACACCCCAGACCATTCAGAGTATGAATCATTAACCACTATTCTGAATACGATCTTTTAGCCGGTTTTCTATCCATTTACATACAGATTTTTCCAAGTCTAGACTTTACCTTACACTTTAGCCGTGTGTGGGGCACTGTGTCAAATGCTTTTGCAAAATCCAAGTATACCACGTCCACCGCCACCCCTCTGTCCAAGTATACCACGTCCACCGCCATTCCTCTGTCCAAGTATACCACGTCCACCGCCACCCCTCTGTCCAAGTATACCACGTCCACCGCCACCCCTCTGTCCAAGTATACCACGTCCACCGCCACCCCTCTGTCCAAGTATACCACGTCCACCGCCACCCCTCTGTCCAAGTATACCACGTCCACCGCCACCCCTCTGTCCAAGTATACCACGTCCACCGCCACCCCTCTGTCCAAGTATACCACGTCCACCGCCACCCCTCTGTCCAAGTATACCACGTCCACCCCTCTGTCCAAGTATACCACGTCCACCGCCACCCCTCTGTCCAAGTATACCACGTCCACCGCCACCCCTCTGTCCAAGTATACCACGTCCACCGCCACCCCTCTGTCCAAGTATACCACATCCACAGCCACCCCTCTGTCCAAGGTTTTGCTCACCTCCTCATAAAAAGAAATCAGATTTGTTTGACAACTTTTATCTTTCATAAATCCATGCTGTCTGTTTAAAATATTTTTTTCCAGCAAGAACTCATCTATGTGGTCTTTTATTAAACTCTCCAGTATCTTCCCAACTATAGAAGTTAAACTAACAGGTCTATAATTACTTGGTAAAGATTTTGATCCGTTTTTAAATATCAACACCACATTGGCCTTACGCCAATCCAGTGGTACTATGCCAGTCATTAAAGAGTCCCTAAAAATGAGAAACAATGGCTTTGAAATATGAATGAAATCATAGTTGATTGTTTGCTATAGTTGCACTATCAGAGACTGAAATGCTCCAGGAAAGCTCTTTTCATGCTGAGCTAATCAAAATGACCACAGGTGATCACAGTTGAAAGTCAAATGGCCTTGCTTGTGTGCCATTGAGAAGGAGATTAGTTACACCTGAGTTTACAAGTCATTTTTAGGAGGGGGGGTGATCCTTTTTCCAACTTCAGTGATTCTATTTTTGAATTTTTTTTCTGACGTGTTGGTGTTCCATCTTTCACTTGGATGTTATAAGTTGCACTGAGTAAATACAGCTAGATAAAACAAGATCTGTGTCTGTCTTCATTTCAGGCTGCAAAGCACCAACATTTTAATATTTTAAAAGAAGGGATTGTTTTCTATACCATAGTTTGTATGCTCTATAGCTTTCACACAGGCTAAACAATATACATTGATTTGGGTTATTTTTGCCAAAGAAATGTAGCAGATTACATTTTGGTCTAAATTTATGAATAAAGATTTGTTTTAAAATTCGTATAACAAAAACTAAAGAAGAAAAAAATTTTTTTCGCAATATTTTTTGTTTTATGTATAGCAAAAAAATGAAAAACCCAGTGGTGATTAAATACTATCAAAAGAAAGCTCTATTTGTGTGGAAAAAGAGTTATATAAATTCATTTGGGTACAGTGTTGCATGACTGAGCAATTACCAGTGCTGAGTAGCAAAAAATGTTCTGGTCATGAAGGGGGTAAAACCTTCCAGAGGTCAAGTGGTTAAATGATTCTGTATAGTCTCTTTATGGTCATCATTGAACAAAATCTTTTTTTTTTTTTTCTCTTGTCTTCAGCCACCTCCTTCGGCACCCCCGTACATGACATCAGCAGCCACACAACCGTACCCCAGTGCCAGGCCTGCTGCTCCCCCAATGCCAGCAGTGGCTCATTTTGTGCCCCACCTGTATGAGCCTTTCCAGCCTCACTGGTTCTTCTGTAAATTGGTGGAGGAACGTGAAGTCTGGTCGCCGTTCAGCATGTATGACTCTGCAAATCTGGAGGAGGTGTACAACTCCGGTGAGTGATTCCTGACTTCTCTCTGAACTGAAAGCGCTCTACTGGCACTTGTATTGAGCGCAGATGCACACTGATTATCCCTTCAGCCATGCTGGACCCACAGAACCATATTGGTAGTTCTTGAGTCCAGAGTCTACTTTCCTTTCATCTTGATTATTATTATTATACAGTATTTATAAAGCGCCAATGGTTCGCTCAGTGCTGTACATTACAAAGGGGGACAGAACATGTGACAGAATAATACCAATACAATGCAAAACATGAGGGGATTGAGGGCCCTGCTCCTTGGAGCTTACAATCTAGGAGGGAGGGGATAGTGGTACAGGAGGAGATAGCTGTGGGGGATGGAGTGGTAGGAAGAGTGGAGGAGGTCGGCAAGTTAGCAGGGGGTAGGGTAGGCTTCCCTGAAGAGATGGGTTTTCAGGGTGCACCTAAAGGAGAGGAGAGTAGGTGATAATCTGATGGGTTGGGGCAGGGAGTTCCAGAGGATGGGTGACACCCTGGAGAAGTCCTGGAGGCGGGCATGGGAGGAGGAGACCAGGGAACTAGAGAGAAGGAGGTCTTGTGAGGAGCGGAGAGTGCGTGTTGGGCGATACTTGGATATTAGGTCAGTGATGTAGTTCGGGGCAGTATGGTGGACAGCTTTGTACGTCAGTGTTAGGATTTTGAATTTGATCTGTTGCGCAATCGGAAGTTAGTGGAGGGATTGGCAGAGGGGGGTGGCGGAAGCGGAGTGGTTGGAAAGGTGAATGAGTCTGGCAGCCGTATTCAGGATCGACTGAAGCGGGGATAACCAGCGGCGAGGCAGGCCAGTGAGGCCATCTTGATGAAGACGTTTTGCTCACACTTCAGCAGGATTTTGTATCCATTTACTTTGACATTCCGATCTGTTTCCTGTATAGTTCAGCCAGACCCTGAGAGTGTGGTGGTGAGTACAGCTGGTGGGCGATATGACGTCTGCCTGTATGATCGGGAGATGAAAGCCGTCTACTGGGAAGAGGAGGATTTGGAGGTTCGACGCTGTTCCTGGTTCTATAAAGGAGACTCGGACAGCCGATTTGTGCCATACTCTGAGGATTTTAGTGAAAGGCTGGAGGTAAATGGTGGTTTTTTTGTTTTTTTGTTTTGTTTTTTTTCAGATTCTGAGAGAAATGTATGTAAAATGTCATGTGGTGCTTCCATTTTAGGCAGAGTATAAAAAGGCAGTGACAACCAATCAGTGGCATCGAAGGTTGGAATTCCCGGGCGGAGAAACCATTGTAATGCACAATCCCAAGGTGGGTGCAGTTCATTCTCATTGTGCAGAGGTGGCAATCCCCTTTAGACTCGGGGTGCAGATTCAGTGCTGGAGCATCAGTGGACAATGTACATTTTTTTTTTTTTTTGCAATATTAAACCCAAAAGCAAACATTTTATCATATTGCACCTTACAAATTCTTAGATGTGATGGCTGTATTAAATAAAATTTTTTTTCTTTTTTTTGGCTTTCTTTCTTTCTATTTTGATCTGGCGATCCTGCCAGTAAGCCTGTTTTTTCAGCAGAAAAAGCTGTCTTCCCAATGTATCAGAGGGTTGAGAGAAACCATATACCACTGACAGCTGTCCTTATAATGATCCGCTTTTATTTAGGTAAAACTGTTATCCCAAAAGGAACGTTTTGCTGTAACTGCTTGTTAAGCCCTGGTTCACATATATGCGGCCGTGCGAGCACGAGAGCCCATTCGTTTGAATGGACTCCCGTGCCCCATGACACGCAGAGAAGTCCCTGCACTTCTGAATACGCAGTCCGCATGGGAACCTAGGTTCCCAGTATTGTTGCGTTTTCTAGTGCGGGCGGCATGCCATTAGAACCAATGGCACCCTCCCGCGGGTCCGCATTTCTCTGTACGAGTGGTGTGGCTGCATGGATTATCGTGCAGATCCCCAGCGGCACCACCCACACAGATGTGAACCTAGCCTAAGTATTAGCTGGAGTTCTACTTCAATTTGTTGGTGTATCTAAATCTGCTAATCCAGCTAGCACTCCCGTCAGACTGACGATGCTGCTGTCCAGAGGTTCCCCCTGTGCTCCTTCACCCAGTGCGGAGGCACTCTAAAAAAAAAAAAAGTGTGTTCCTGGCCAGATCACCACATGAAAACAGGATAAAATCCTAAAAAAAAAAACCAAAACTAATGTAGCAACCACATCTAATGTTATGACAGTTTTTTGCTTGTTCTTGATCTCAGACCTGGCATCTGGTGTCATCTTTTACAGGTGATCGTCCAATTTCAGCAGTCAGCGATACCTGATGAGTGGGGGACCCCACAGGATGGGCAGTCCAGGCCACGTGTGGTGAAGAGGGGCATAGATGACCATGATGAAGTTCCAGATGGTACGTTTGGATGGGATTGTCCTTAGTGGTTGTCTGTACAGACAGAACATTGGAGAGCCATAGAGAATGATCCACATGATGGCAGGGACTGAGGGGAAATTAATCGATTATCTTGTATCAGGCAGTCTGGAGCTGCCTTGCAGACCATGATTAACATCCTTGTATGTTCAGCAATCCTATCTGCCCAATGCTAAGCTTTGACAGCTCTACAATTTTTGAATGACCGTGATTACCAGGACAAATCGAGTGGCTCTGCAAAATGGATACTCAGAGTTTCTAGGCCCATGCTGACATATCTTGACAAAAAGGTTTTGGCTCTAGATACTTTAACCTTCAGATTTTATTTAGAACAGTAAAAATTCCTTTTAACCACTTGCCCTCCAGAGGATTTACTCCCCCTGACCAGGCCATTGTTTGCGATACGGCGCTGCGTTACTTTAACTGAAAATTGCACAGTCATGCAACACTGCACCCAAATTAAATTATGTCCTTTTTTTTTCCCCATGAATAGAGCTTTCTTTTGGTGGTATTTGATCGCTTGTGCGTTTTTGTTTGTTTTTTTTTGGGGGGGGGGGGGGTTGTTTTGTCTTTTAATTTTTTGCACAAAAAAAAAGGACCAATTTTGAGGGAAAATATTTTTGACTTTTTGCTATTAAACATGTCCAGTAAAAAAAATTGAAAGAATCAAAATTTTGTCATAAATTTAGGCCAAAATGGATTCTGCGACATGTCTTTGCTAAAGAAAATCCATATATTAATCCATAATATCAATATATTAATTGGTTTATGTGAAAGTTATAGTGTTTAGAAATGGCGGTATATATACTGGGATTTTTTTTTTTTTTTTTTACTAGTAATGGCGATCAGCAGCTTATAGTGGGACTGTGGCGGGAACTGACTTGGTGCCACTGACATCCCCAGTGACACCAATACAGTGATCAGTGCTAATAAAAAGCACTGACACTGTACTAATGGCACTGGGCAGGAAGGGGTTAATATCTGGGGCGATCAAAGGGTTAACTGTGTGCTGTGTCTGTTTTACTATGGGGCTGTGTGTTTGTGCTTCACTGTAAGCACACTGCTTTGCATGCAAAGCAGTGTGCAGGAGCTGACAGGAGAGAACTGTTTTGTTTACTAACAGTCCTCCCCCCTGTTGGAGATGCTTGGCAATCACCGGGGGCCGGCGAGTAATCACCAGCCAGGACCCGGTGATTGACAGCCGCGGCCACGAATACCTGGAAATGCAAAACCACGTGTGTGTGTATATATACATGGTTTTGCGCACCCTTGCCGCCCTGTAGCAGTACTTCTGCTATAGGGCAGACAGTAAGTGGTTAATAAACTCTCTTTAGCCACCAGTCAGATGTAAGTTTTTATATTGTAAGGCCCCTTTGTGGGCAGGTTCAGCTTTGCTCAGCAGGGGATCTGTCCGCTGATCCCCTGCTGAGCGGGTGGGTGACAGGTCCACGTCCGCTCCACTTATACAGAGCGGACAAGGACATAGCCTGCTGTGCTCTGTGGGCAGTCGGACGTAAACTGACGGCCTGCCCGTTTTCACTCGAGTGCCCTCCAATCTGATCTGCCCAGACAGAGGGGAACAGATCCCTTTCTATTTGTTTTTAGCAGATCGGATTGGAGGTAGGTGGGTGTAAACGGACACAAGTCCTATTACATCTGCCGCTCCCAACAGGAGAATAAAGGGTCCTATCTGGTTTGTCTGAAAAACAGACAGGGAGGACTGATTGTGTGAAAGGAGCTAGGTGTTCGGTCAGACATAGTAATGAGGCAGGGCTGGTACTTCTTGTTCTTTCAGAATACGGCCATGTTAACCAATTTTATATTGGATAAATTCATTTTAAATGCAAACTTCATTAGAGAAGTAGATTAGCTGCTTCCTGAACCTTACAGCTGAGCAACATTTGGGACCAAAATAGAAAAGCTGGCCACGTCTTGGGTCATGTATGTTTATGTGAAGATAAAGGAAGATGTCAAAAATTGTCTTTGGTATGATATGGCTTGAAGATTCCTAAAGAGTCTCTGTCAATATAAGTGATTGGAGTTGGAGGACCGTAGCCTTCCCTGGTGAGCAGAGCCTTTGTCAAATTGATTTTAGCTGTGGTCTGTTGGTAGTTCTATGAAGACTTTTTGCACTTGATTATGACCTGAAATGCAGATTCTGTCCCTGCTGCTGCCTGCAGCATTTGCTTACCCCATACCTTTTCACTTGACTCATGCCTTGTGGTATAAGTAGATGAAATGAAGGGCATCGGAGCTGAACCTTACAGATTGAGTTTTCTGACCACTTGCTGAGACATTACGTGAGACTTCATCAGATAGGATGGGACATGCCATGGGGGTATGGTTCTCAGATTGTGTTTTCTCACAGGTGAAGTTCCTCAAGCTGATCATCTGGTGTTCATGGTGCATGGAATTGGGCCGGTGTGTGATCTGCGCTTCAGAAGTATGGTGGAATGTGGTGAGTGACCTTCATGAGGTTGTCTGTCCATTTGATTTGAGGGGGGACAGAGGAAGTTTGCGGGTAGAATCCTTCCTTTTTTTTTTTTTTTTTTTTTTCCAGGAAGACATTGAGAAGGGAACTACACAGGAGATTTGGAGTGGGGGGCAGTGAACTAGAAATACAGAGGCGTTTTATGGAACAGAGGGGATGGCATAGAGGTGGGGAGTAAAAAGGAGTTTTTATAGGATGAGAACAAAGAAGGGGGAATACAGAGAATGTTTAGGGGGGACTATTGCAAGAGGAGTGGACTACAAAGGATGTTTATCAGGAGGGGTAGAGTAAGGGATTGCAGAGGATGTTTATGGGGATCAGAGGAGATACAGACAAGGCCTATTGGCAGGGCACAGAGAAGGGGAGTACAGGAGCATATTCATGAAGGCGGAGGGCAGAGGAGAGATATTGAGAGAAAAGTTTAGTCTCCTTCACTCTAACGAGGAAGGGAGGCCATACAGAGAGACAAGAAAACAGGACGGGAAAGGAAGTGAAAAGCTACAAGACATGGAGGAGTTGAGAAGCTATGAAGACTGCAAATGAAACAAGTATTATTAGCAGCAAGTTTATCATTTGGAAAAAACTATTTTCATTTATCATCTTAAATTGGAAAAACTAAGAAATATGAAAAAAACAAAAAACTTTTTCTCATTCATCGAGGGTAACAGGAAGTACTAAACCTTTGGGTAGTACTGCTGCCTACAGGAGGATTGGACGCTGGCAAACAAACTGTAGTCCAGCCCAAGGTAACTCCTCCTACTCTCCGCATCCCTTTTGGCTAATATCCTAGTTCGCTGGATGCGTTTTCTTCAGCTATGCTGCTGTAAAGAATAACCTGTCATTTTTATTTTTCCTTTCCTCTCAGGCAGATTTTCTAACTAGCTTACCCACAGCCTTAGTGGCTTCTGAGCCCTTGGCCACAGAGACTCTGATTCTGAGTTGCTCAAGTCCTTATCAGTTGAGCATATCCCCTGGGAATGAGTCTACTGCTGTCACTCTCCAGTTACAGGAGACTGTTTTGGCTCTTAGTGACGCAGTGCTCAATATTTTGAAGCTGGAGGATCAGGTTGTTGCTTCTACCGTGCTTTTTCAAGTCTTTGGTCCTATATGAGCCCTAAAGCCACAAAAACGTTTCACTCACTTTTCCGGTAATTCTGTACAAAGATTGGAAGTGCCCAAATAACGTAACTGTAAGTGCTTACTGGCTTTGTACCTGTTTGACGCTAATATTCAGAAATGGCTTGTTCCCTCAGTGGATCCGGCCATCTCTTGGCTTAAAAGAGAAGTGCGTTATCTGGATCTGTGCTGTCCCTCTCCAGGGCTCACTGAAGTGCTGGGCTATGGAGGGAGCAGAGGTGGTTGGCTTGGGGTCCCGGTGGTGCACTGAGAGGCTGAGTCACTCGCTGGTCCAGGCATCTGGGCGGATCCCAACATTATTGTCAGGATCCCTGCAGAGCTTGGACCAGCTCTGTCACATCAGCCAACAGTGAACTTTAGCCTGCTGTGGGCTGAATATGGGTCACAGGAGTGCAGAACTAAGAGCTCTCCTGTGACCCACACAAGCAGTATGGCCAAAAGAGCTTTGGCCATACTTTTTTTTTTTAGCAAGGTTCAATGTCTTCAGTCCAACTATGTTTTTGCATAAGTATCGGGACTGATTAGTAACTTCCTTTTGGAGCCTGATCCCTCTGCTCAATTTCACTCTAGATTTCTGCAACAAGAATGTTCTGTTGCTGTAGGATAGATCAGTCGTATCATTGGACAGGACAGTTTGGTTGACACCACATCTTTGGACTGATTGCTCAGGAATCTAACTCTGTAGTCAGAAGTCCTTTCTTACCAACCTGTTAGGCTGAAGGGTAGTCCTTGTCATCTTGTCTATTCAGGGGATTTGGTTGTTGGAGGATGTAAGTGTACAATCCAAACACACATGTTCCTGCATTAAAAATGGCTGTGTGTATAAGTTGGTGCTGCAGCGACCGTCGGCCGGAACCAAACAGAATCAGCAAGGGAGACTGTCGCCAGCACACCGAGGATCACCAATACAGGTCCAAAAGTTTTAATGAATGATCATAGTTACAGTAAAGCAACGTTTCGGAGTCTCGCAGGACCCCTTCATCGGGCATGTGACATGCCTGATGAAGGGGTCCTGCGAGACTGAAACGTTGCCTTGCTGTAACTATGTGATCATTCATTAAACTTTTGGACCCATATTGGTTGTTGGAGGATTCTCATTTCTTGATGAAATTCGAGTTATGAGCAATTTCAGCATCAGACCATCCTGTTGGAGGGCCATTTGATCTGGATTCGGTCAGATAATTACACAGCGGTGACCTACTTTGCAGTGGAACTTTAGTCAGAAAGGTAGGTCCTGATAGATTACTTCATGCTGACCTCTTTTTGCTGGTATTACTATGTATAACAAAATAAGTGCCTATACTGTTTAAAATCCAGTAAGGCCTCATTTCTTCCTTCTCTGCACAGCCTCAGTTGTCTTGTAATCTCAGCACTGTGCAGAAAATCAGTGACTCACTAGAGGCCAATCAGCTGACAGTCTAAAGCCAGTCATTACACGGATCAAAATTCGGCCGGTTTAGCAGTGACCAGCTGAATTGCAATCCACATATGGGCAGGGAAGTTGTACGGCAGTCAGTCTATTGATTGACTTCTGCACAACTGCCTTGTCGGATTTTCATGCTCGATCAGTGCTGCAGGCTATAGCCTGCACAGCTAACCAGTGTATTCTGGTGATGGGGAATTCTCCTCTCTGTCAGAATTCAGTAGCTCAGCGGGAAGGATTCCCTCATCCACATCAAGTGTGTGGATGGGGAAATCCAGTCACTGGTTGAAAAAAAACAGACTCCTCTAAGGGCTGCCTAAAGATTTACTGATGACAGGGGAGAGGAGGAGGAGGGGGAGGGGGGGGGGTGACAGGACTGATCTCAGAGAAGGACAAATAAGGGAGGGAGAAAACAGTTTTTGTAGCTGCTGACTTAATTTTTTTACCTTTTTGACTGGAACTCTGCTACAACTAAAGTTAGTCTATCTTTCACCGTAAAGCATCAGTTCGCCTTTTGAGAACATGTTACATGTTTAACCAATTTTTAGGGTCGAATATGTTACATGTTACCAATGCTGCAACCGCTGCCCCATCCCTGTGACGGAAGAATGGGGTAAAGTTCCCCATACTAGCTGTCACTTTTTACAAAAAAAGGCGTGTCCATGCAGGGCTCCACCCACTGGGCCATGTCACTCATTCAGTGGCCTGTGAATGAATGAACTACCATGGCACTGTGGTAGTTCGTTGATTTTTTTTTTCCTGTCAGTATATCTGCTTGCATCCCGTATGGGCAAGCAGATATACTGACAGTTCTGCAGGAGACCTGCATGGCACCAGCAATCTGCTGATTTGCTGGTGCAATGCTTTACAGGCTCCTGCAACCAAATATAATAAATGCACTTTTTTTTTTCCCTTTTTTTTTAAATGCAAAAAAATGTGCATTTATTATTTTTAGTCAAAAGGTGAACTTATCCTTTAACCAGAACATTATTTTCCTGTCCAATTATGCATGTCTGCCATGCTAATCCTCTGGCTTCAAAAACTTAGAATTATTATTATACAGGATTTATATAGCGCCCAGTTTTTCGCAGCACTTTACAATATAAAGGGAGACAATACAGCAACAATACAGTTCAATACAAGAGGGTTAGGAGGGCCTGCTCCTTGGAGCTTACAATCTAAGCGGGAGGGGCTGGTGTTACAAAAGGTAATAACTGTGGGGGATGAACTGATAGGTATAGAAGATTCCGTTATTAGTTATGAGAGAGACTAACCAGAGACAGGCTGGGGGTTTCTGACTTCAAAAAAGGAATATTCGCAGTCATTTTTCTCTCTCGTACAGTGGTGGGGTAGGGGTGGATGGTTAGTGGTAACTGCCCCCTCCGCCCCAGTAATCTTCTCCTTCTCTTACACAGTGGATGATTTTAGAGCAATCTCTTTGAAGTTGCTGCAAACTCATTTCAGAAAGTCGGTGGAAGAGAGCAAGGTGCGCCGTGTGGAGTTCCTGCCTGTCCATTGGCACAGCGCCCTCCATGGTGATGCCACTGGTGTGGACAGGTAAGTAGAGTTCATCCGACTTGATACATTTCTTCTTTTATGTGCAAAATGAGACATCACATCAGATGGGAAATGCTAACTTTTGCTGCAGAGAATTGTACACTCCTCAACAAATGCTTTCACAGAACATCTCCTTTTAAAGCATATCTAAACCCCAAACAAATGTAATTGCAGCTTACCAGTCCTTAGATGTGTTGACTGCATTCATTTTCTCTTATCATCCAATTTTTTTTTTTCCTTTTTTGCAGTAATCTTGGTTGTCACACAGGCTGGACTTTAACCTTAGTTCATCCTTATTACTTGGGGGATTAATGGGATTAGAAGATTACAAAATAAAGTAAAGGTTCTTTTGTTCTTTCTTTTTATCCACTTGAAGACCAGGCCTTTTCTGGCACTTTTTGTTTACATGAAACAATCAGTATTTTTTTTTTTTTTTTTTGCTAGAAAATTTCTTAGAACCCCCAAACATTATACATATATATATATTTTTTTTTTCTTTTAAAGCAGAGGTCGTAGAAATTAAATTGGTGGGTTTTGCGCCTTTTTATGTCACACGATATTTAATTTCAAATGCAATTTTTTTGGAAGAGAAAACACGTGTTTTTTTGCATTGCAAAAAAAAAAACACTTAACCAATTTTTGGAAAAATCTAAAAGATGATGTTAGGCTGAGTAAATAGATACCAAACATGTTGTACTTTTAAAATTGCGCACACCTGTGCAACGACAACAAAACAATGTTATTTTACTATCCATAGGTGATGATTTAAAAGCCTTTACAAGTTACCCCTTTAGATTTACACAGGAGGTGTGGTGCTAGAATTTCTGCCCATGATCTGATGTTCGTGGTGATAACCTCATATGTGGGCTGATCGCTGTTTGCGGTTTATTTTTGTTATTTTTACACTGTTGCTTTTAAATTTATTTATTATCACTTTTTTTGCTGTCACAAGGAATGTAAACACCCATTGTGACAGCAATAGGTAGTGACGTTACTCTCTATGGAGAGTAACCAAACCTTGCACAGGTCTGCCTCCAACCCCACCCCAGGCCCGTCCCCCAACCCCACCCCCAACCACACCCTGTATAAAGCTTATAAAATTACATTTTTCTTTAGAATAAAGAGTCCAAAATGTAAAAAACAGCAATTATAACATAGCTTTATTATGTCAATTTAAACATAACAGCAATAGCTTAATAGAGTCTAGAGGGCAAGTGGTTAACATAAAACAATGTAAACATAAAATGAAAATAGGTGTCCCCATCAGAGTCCCCCTTTACATCAGGTGTCCCCATCAGTGTAACTTCACCCTTCCCCCTTGTACTCACAGATCTTGTTGTTGAACGCAGATCCTCCTTCTTTCCCTCCTTCGGTCATGTGATAAGTCACATGACAAGGGGAGAGAGGAAGGACACTCTGCCTTCACTCCTTAGTGCCGGCTGTCTATTGCACCCTGCAGGCTGGAGGGAGGAGAAAGCCTAGTCCTCCCTCCAGCAAGTGTCAGCAGCTTCTCCTTGTGACAGGAGTGAAACTGCGATAACTCCGGTCGCTGAGGAGCGGCACCAGCAGTGCACCCGCCCTCAACACAATGCTCGGGGCAGGTTGGTGCTGCTGGTAGCACCCACTCTCCCATGCGGCACCTGGGACACACTCGTCCCCATGTTATTTTCACTAGCCAAATGTGAGCAGATGAGTGGAAATTTCAAGTCCTGCTCTAGTGGATGAGTGAGTATGAACACAGTGTAATACACAGTAGCATGTATTGACAGTTTTTGATGATTTGGATTTGATGCCAAATCAAATTGACACTTTAAGAACTGGTAAAATTCAGTAAATTTTTTTGTTTTACGATACAGCTAGGTCTGACTGCAGATTTTCCAGAAATAGTACTTTCCACCCTGAACCTACTGCTCAGCCAGTCTTTGACCTCCCACTGTCTCTGATATGGTTTGGGGTACTGAAAATTGTTTCTGATAACACCACCTTAGGGGTTCTGGATTCATGTTATTCTCCTCCTAATTTCCGGAAATAATTTTTGCTGGCCTTCTATTCTCCTTTAGCCTTGTCATTAATGCCAAGCTGTGCCATGATTGCAGAGTTCTCCACAGCAACAACACCCAACAACCTGTCAGTCCGATTTTTTTTTTTTTTTTTTTTTTTTTTTTTTTTGATGGATTAAACCTGACTATCTCAGACACAACACTGTTTGTCATTCATGGTCCTGGTTTTAAAGTACAGTCCATTCATTAAAGCTTATGTAATGTGTTTTCATATAGCATTCGTAAAAGGCTGCACTGTTCTGTCTTTGTAGGCGGATCAAGAAAATTACATTGCCAAGTACTGCACGTCTTCGACACTTCACCAACGAGACCCTCCTGGACATTCTGTTCTACAACAGTCCCACCTACTGCCAGACCATCGTAGACAAAGTCAGTTTAGAGATGAACCGGCTTTATGAACTCTTCATGAGCCGAAATCCAGATTTTAAAGGAGGGGTGTCTGTGGCTGGTCACAGTTTAGGTATGTGGTTCAGCCTGCCATTTTCCAGCTGTAGTGAGTGTTTTGTGTTAATGAGGAGCTTAGATTGTTGATTGCAAGTCTGACCGTATGTATTCCAAATACAGTCACGTTGATGTATGGTTTTCTTACCAGCAGAGTTACACAGGTGTAAACCTACCCCAGGGGGCAGAATACTGAATAGACTTTGGGGTATGCAGCGGCACTAAAGGGCAGAGTACTGAACAGGCACTGGGGCATATAACCTGCCTAAAGGCAGAGTACTAGATCAACATTAAGGTACATGTTCTAGGTAAGCTACTAAGCAGACATGGGGATAATTGGGTATAGGTCCTATCCTAGGAAGGAAGGTATACAGGTGAAACTCGAAAAATTTAAATATTGTGCAAAAGTTTATTTATTTCAGTAATTCAACTTAAAAGGTGAAACTAATATATGAGATAGACTCATTACATGCAAAGCAAGATAGTTCAAGCCGTGATTTGTCATAATTGTGATCATTATGGCTTACAGCTCATGAAAACCCCAAATCCACAATCTCAGAAAATGAGAATATTGTGAAAAGCTGCAATATTCTAGGCTCAAAGTGTCCCACTCTAATCAGCTAATTAGGCCATAACACCTGCAAAGGGTTCCTGAGCCTTTAAATGGTCTCTGTCTGGTTTAATAGGAATCACAATCATGGGAAAGACTGCTGACCTGACAGTTGTGCAGAAAACCATCATTGACACCCTCCATAAGGAGGGAAAGCCTCAAAAGGTATTTGCAAAAGAAGTTGGATGTTCCCAAAGTGCTGTATCAAAGCACATTAATAGAAAGTTATGTGGAAGGGAAAAGTGTGGAAGAAAAAGGTGCACAAGCAGCAGGGATGACCGCAGCCTGGAGAGGATTGTCAGGAAAAGGCCATTCAAACGACTTTCACAAGGAGTGGACTGAAGCTGGAGTCAGTGCATCAAGAGCCACCACACACAGACGGATCCTGGACATGGGCTTCAAATGTTGTATTCTTCTTGTCAAGCCGCTCCTGAACAACAAACAACATCAGAAGTGTCTTACCTGGGCTAAAGAAAAACAGACCTGGTCTGTTGCTCAGTGGTCCAAAGTCCTCTTTTCTGATGAGAGCAACTTTTGCATGTCATTTGGAAACCAAGGACCCCGAGTATGGAGGAAGAATGGAGAGGCACACACTGCAAGATGCTTGAAGTCCAGTGTGAAGTTTCCACAGTCTGTGTTGATTTGGGGAGCCATGTCATCTGCTGGTGTTGGTCCACTGTGCTTCATTAAGTCCAGGGTCAATGCAGCCGTCTACCAGGAGATTTTGGAGCACTTCATGCTTCCTTCCACAGACGAGCTTTATGGGGATGCTGACTTCATTTTCCAGCAGGACTTGGCACCTGCCCACACTGCCAAAAGCACCAAAACCTGGTTCAATGACCGTTGGTTTACTGTGCTTGATTGGCCAGCAAACTCGTTGACCTGAGCTCCATAGAGAATCTATGGGGCATTGCCAAGAGAAAGATAAGACATGAGACCGAACAATGCAGAAGAGCTGAAGGCCGCTATTGAAGCATCCTGGTCTTCCATAACACCTCAGCAGTGCCACAGGCTGATAGCTTCCATGCCACGCCGCTATGAGGCAGTAATTGTTGCAAAAGGGGCCCAAACCAAGTACTGAGTACATATGCATGCTTATACTTTTCAGAGGTCCGATATTGTTCTATGTACAATCCTTGTTTTATTGATTGCATGTAATATTCAAATTTTCTGAGATTGTGGATTTTGGGTTTTCATAAACTGTAAGCCATAATCATCACAATGATGACAAATCACGGCTTGAACTATCTTGCTTTGCATGTAATGAGTCTATCTCATATATTAGTTTCACCTTTTAAGTTGCATTACTGAAAAAAATGAACTTTTGCACAATATTCTAATTTTTTGAGTTTCACCTGTATACTAAACAGACACTAAGACACACGTCTATTAATATAAGGCAGTCTACTAAACCAACACTGGGGATATATTCCTCCACCACCCCTGGGGAGTAGGTGCTAAAGCATCATTGTGGTACATGTCCTATCCTAGGAGGTAGGCTGTTAAACAGACATAGGGAATACAGTTTCACCCCTAATACCTGTGTTCCACCCACTCCCCTCCCATGAGGTAGGTGCTAACCTAGCATTGGGATACATGTCCTACCTTAAGAGACAGGATACTAAACCGATACAGGGAATATAGTCACCCCAACTACCCCCCCCCCCCCATCCTTACCCAGGAGGTAGGTAGTAAATAGAAATTGGGGGGGTACAAATCCTATATTAGGAGGTAGGCTGCTAAACAGACACAGGGGATCATGGTTCCTATTGCAGCAGTATGTTCAGTAGCGCTAACAAAAGAACTCTGGATATTTAGAAGTCCATATTACCTGCGCAGTCACCCTTGTTCCCAAGTGTTGGATGGCCTTGTCTTCTCTATTTTTCTTAGGCTCTCTGATTCTGTTTGATATACTGTCCAATCAGCAAGATTTAACAGCCACACCTCCAGTACAGGCCCCGCCTCCTAATGTGAATGCTGCACTGAAGCAACCAGGCGTTGGGGACAATTTGGTAAGTCTGGATTATTCTGCTGCCGTGTCCTTTGGATTAACCTGTTTCCCATTTGGGACTTCTAAGCTTCTCCAGTGCTGCTACTACAAAATACACTGCTCAAAAGAAATTAAAGGAACACTTTTTAACCTGAGTCTGGCATCAAGTCAATGGGATATTGATCCGGTCAGTTAAGTACCAGAGGGGGTTGTTAATCAGTTTCAGCTGCTTTGGTGTTAATGAAATTAACAGGTGCACTAGATGGGGAACAATGAGACGACCCCCAAAACAGGAATGGTTTTACAGGTGGAGGCCACTGACATTTTTTTCCCTACTTGTCTTATCTGACTGTTTTTCACTAGTTTTGCATTTGGCTAGGGTCAGTGTCACTAATGGTAGCATGAGACGATACCTGGACCCTACAGAGGTTGCACAGGCAGTCCAACTCCTTCAGGATGGCACATCAATACGTGCCATTGCCAGGTTTGCTGTGTCTCCCAGCACAGTCTCAAGAGCATGGAGGAGATTCCAGGAGACAGGAAGTTACTCTAGGAGAGCTGGACAGGGCAGTAGAAGGTGCTTAACCTATCAGCAGGACCGGTATCTGCTCCTTTGTGCAAGGAGGAGCAGGATGAGCACTGCCAGAGCCCCACAAAATGACCTCCAGCAGGCCACTGGTGTGAATGTCTCTGACCAAACAATCAGAAACAGACTTCATGAGGGTGGCCTGAGGGCCCAACATCCTCTAGTGGGCTCTGTGGTTACTGCCCGGTACCATAGCGCTCAATTGGCATTTGCCATTGAACACCTGAATTGGCAGGTCCACCACTGGCGCCCTGTGCTTTTCACAGATGAGAGCAGATTCACCCTGAGCACATGTGACAGACGTGAAAGGGTCTGGAGAAGCTGTGGAGAATGTTAAAGGCCTGGATTGTTTCTTGGATACACAGAATATAACTGGATACTAACATTTATAGGTAAAGTTGATCCAGGGAATATCCAATTGCCTCTCGGGGGATCAGGAAGGAATTTTTTTCCCTGCAGGAGCAAATTGGATCATGCCTTGCTGGTTTTTTTGCCTTCCCCTGGTTCAACTGTGGGTGTAGGATTATAACTTTTTTATGGTTGAGCTGGATTAACTTTTTTGTCCTTTTTTTTTCAACCAGACTAACTATGTTATGCTGTATGTAACATCATTCAGTATGACCGTTTTTGTGGTGGGTTAGTGATGGTCTGGGGAGGCATATCAATGGAGGGATGCACAGACCTCTACAGGCTAGACAATGGCACTCTGACTGCCATTAGGTATCGGGATGAAATCCTTGGACCCATTGTCAGACCCTACGGTGGTGCAGTGGGTCCCTCCTGGTACAGGACAATGCCTGGCCTCATGTGGCTGGAGGATGAAGGAATTGGTACCATTGAATGGCCCCCATGCTTGCACCTCAGACTGTCCAGGAGCTCAGTGATGCCCACCATCTGTCGTCTTATTAGGAGTATGCCCCGATGTTGTCAGGCATGCATACAGGGGGGCCATACAAACAAACAAAAAACAAGATAAACTATACAAAATAAAAAAATAAATGGCATGAATGCCATGGGGAAGTAACTTGATTATTATTATTATTATACAGTATTTATAAAGCGCCAATAGTTCGCTCAGCGCTGTACATTACAAAGGGGGACAGAACATGTGACAGAACAATACCAATACAATGCAAAACATGGGGGGGGATCGGTGTCCTGCTCTTTCGAGCTTACAATCTAGGAATTAGGGATATCTTGTCACTAGTGGCGCCCTCCTTCTTAGCAGTGCTCATGCTGCTTGCTGAATAGAGAGATCAAACTCTGACTTACAAGGGAGGCATCAGACTGCAGCAAAGAGTGCAGCTGCTCTCACATAGAGCACATTAGTCTGGCTTTCCTGCCTGATGTTGGGATAACTGACTTTTTTATTTTTTTAGACTGTACTAACTTCATAGAATCACTGAATACAATACTCCATCTCTACTGCTGGTGATGCTGGCTGAAAACTGGTGCTCATGGCTGGGATGTGCATTTCCTCAATACTTAAATGTAGATAGATATAGGCTGGCAACTCTGTGGACTCAAACATAGAAAATCTTTATTGGCTACACAAGTACGTCCAGTAAAACAATGCTAACGCGTTTCATCCGCTGTGCTCTTACTCATAGCAATGATTATGAGTAAGGCAACTGAAACTTGTTAGCATTGTTTTACTGGATGTACTTGTGTAGCCAATAAAGATTTTCTATGTTTGAGTCCACAGAGTTGCTAGCTTATATCTATGTCCTAACTTCGTGTTCTAATAAACAAGGAAGCTATTGGCGTAGTTTCTTTTCCTTCTTTTTTCCTTTTCCTTTTTTTTTTTTTTCCTTCTCAAAGCGTCAATTGAACTTTAAAGCAAACCTATTTTTGCTTTAAGTAAATTATTTTTAAATAATTGTAGAAATTTGTAGATTAACTACTAGAGGATGCACTTTGTTTCATCACTGAATCTCCCTGATTGACAAGTTTGAGTTCAGATATTGATGTAGTGAGTGCATTGTTTGCAGATGGTTCGTATGCGCAGAGAATTACTTGTGAGGAGGCGCAGTAAAGTGCAACCTTAAGGGCTTGTTCTCACCAGATGTACATGGAAACTGATGCACAGATTTCACTTGCAGAGACAAGTTTACATCAGTTTTCATGCACGCTTCAATAAGTTTTATACATGTTGCAGATTCCTGTGCAGAAAAATTCTGCATGTGATACTAGTGTGTAGGTGTGAACAGGGCACATAGAGATCAATTGATTTTGTTGTGCCCTTGCACAAAACATGCAGAAAAAATGATGTACACTGGCGTGAACAAGGCCTTAAACTTACAAGCAAATCTCTTTCATACGTTTCCCTACACAACATTGACAATACTGTACATTTCCTTTTTAGAGGCTCCTTTTTTGGGGTGTTAATTTGTCTTGGTTTCTCCTGTTCCAGGGTAGTTTTCCAGATCCACGTGAGTCTAGCGAATCAGAGGTGGTGCAAGAAGATCTGCCTGACCTACAGGAGGCGCTGGAATCTCTCAGCCTGTTGGATTATATCACCGTGTTTGACAAAGAGAAGATGGATATGGAGTCCTTGGTAATTTGGCTTGTGATCTAATGTAATGATGGGTTGGTTGATCACACAGCATCAGGAAGCAGCACTTATGTTAGTGGAGATTTTGTACACTGCACCAATTCCACCATGCTTTACACAGGATTGCTGACACCCCTCTGTGCCAATCTCACCTGTGTCTCTTGGCATCAGGCCTGAGTGAATTCTGGAATAGGAAGACCTCCTTCACTCTGGGATTGACGGATCTGGGATTATATGCTTTTATATTCGTTATAGGACTTTACACATTTATAAATGCATATTATTTTTAATTTATATTATTCACACCTTCATTTGTTTAGATGCATCCAGGTGTGTTCAGTTTAGCAGACGCTAGAATTATGTGTGTCCAGGGGCAGATTAGATTCTCTGAATGTGCCAAAACAGTTTTAAACGCAAGTACCTTTTTAAAGGATACGTTCAACATTTTCTAACATATTACATGTTAAACCTGTAGTAGGGGTGTAACATGTTACTGCTGCAGCTGCCCCTTCGAGCCCTGCTGTGGTAGCAGACTGGGGATCTTCTCCCCTTATGTTAATTGGAAGCCTTTGCGGCTGTCAGGTTGTAGCTCTCACCGAACTACCATGGCACTGTTGAGCGCTGTGGTAGTTCATTAAGGGCTTCTTGTCCGTGTGTGTAACTGACTGCCCCTACGAGGTACAAGCAGATAGCATACACACAGAGTCTGCAAGAGCCGTGCATAGCACTCTCGATATGCTGATCGCCATACCGGCATCCTGATCACCCCCGTACCAGCGTCCCGACTACCTCCATACCAGCGTCCTGATCACTGCCATATGTCATACCAGTGTCTGGCATTTTAGGCTCTCAACTGATAAGTTTTCAGATATATATCCCATACTTTGTAGACTCTATAGCTTTCACACAGACTAAATAGTATACACTGTTTTGGGTTATTTTTACCCCAAAAATGTAGCAGAATACATTTTGGCCTATATCTATGAAGAAAAACTATTTGCAAAATGTTAAAACAAAAAATAATTTATTTTCAAAATTTTCAGTATTTTTTTTTTACCTTTTTTATATAGCAAAAAATAAAAAAAAACCCAGTGGTGCTCAAATACCACCAAAAGAAAGTTCTATCCGTCTCAAAAAAGGATAAACATTTCATATGAGTGCAGTGTTTCATGAGTAATTGTCACTCAAAGTGTGATAGTGCTGAAAATTGGCCTGGACTGGAAGGGGGTGAAAGTGTCTGAACCTAAAGTGGTTATATAATTCTACACATCAATGGTGGGTTTGCTTGGGGTATATGAATGGTTTCATCTTTTTCTAACAATAGAATGTTATGCTTTTAATACAAATGTACAGGATGTACTACAGACACTTCATAATGATGATGCCTGTTTATTGGGTGTACAGCAGTAATATAGGTAGAATTTATGAGAGGCAAGTATGTTTTAAAGTGTTACTAAACCGTGGACCCTGCATTCACTATATCTGGTCTCCCCGGACCCTGCATTCACTATATCTGGTCTCCCAGGACCCTGCATTCAATATATCTGGTCTCCCCGGACCCCGCATTCACTATATCTGGTCTCCCCGGACCCTGCATTCACTATATCTGGTCTCCCCGGACCCTGCATTCACTATATCTGGTCTCCCCGGACCCTGCATTCACTATATCTGGTCTCCCAGGACCCTGCATTCACTATATCTGGTCTCCCAGGACCCCGCATTCACTATATCTGGTCTCCCCGGACCCCGCCTTTACTATATCTGGTCTCCCCGGACCCCGCCTTCACTATATCTGGTCTCCCCGGACCCCGCCTTCACTATATCTGGTCTCCCCGGACCCCGCCTTCACTATATCTGGTCTCCCCGGACCCCGCCTTCACTATATCTGGTCTCCCCGGACCCCGCCTTCACTATATCTGGTCTCCCCGGACCCCGCCTTCACTATATCTGGTCTCCCCGGACCCCGCCTTCACTATATCTGGTCTCCCCGGACCCCGCCTTCACTATATCTGGTCTCCCCGGACCCCGCCTTCACTATATCTGGTCTCCCCGGACCCCGCCTTCACTATATCTGGTCTCCCCGGACCCTGCATACCCTATATCTGGTCTCCCCGGACCCCGCCTTCACTATATCTGCTCTCCCACAGTACACACAACATGAAAATGCAATTATTTTAGTAACCATAAACTGCTAAATACCTTTTCTCATCAGCAGTTAGAGCAGTCTTGTGACTTCAGAGCACAGGGTAAAGCTTGTAGGAGGAGTTTTCTTTCTGCTCTAGGAGGATTTGAAACCAATGACCTAGGTCTGGACAGTGCTGATTGGCCCTGTGCTGATCACATGCACTCTTCCAAGAAAAAACCTTTAGCAATACACACTAAACTGAGCATGTGCATGTGACTACAGGTTCAGTCTGTCTTATCAGGTGGACATTTGAACAGGAGGAGGGGCAGAGGAAACAGGACCAAACGGCCTTTTTACACAAGGCAGGGGATTAACCCCTTAGGTTCCACAGTGAGTATAACAGGAATGCTTTACTACATATACAGACTGATTTTATTGTTGTGGGTTTAGTAACACTTTGAGTTGAAAACCAACAATCTGTATTCCTTCACACTGCACATAGGTTTAATTGTGGATGACAACAGGGTTGTCTCTGTCATTGGCTGGGGTTGTATGTAATTGTCATTTCTCTCATGTCAGCTCATGTGTACAGTTGATGACTTGAAGGAGATGGGGATACCGCTGGGACCTAGAAAGAAGATTGCCAAATATGTGGAAGAAATGGCTGCCAGTCAGGTAATAGATGCAAAGTCCACTGCCACCTCTTCTGCTGTGCACCTAGAGGCAGGAGTCAGGCTGTCTGTAATTTATACTCTTCTGTGTGTGGAGGATAACACCAAAGCCGGCCATACATGGATGAAGATTCGATCCATGTATGAGCAAGCTGATTGCACCCAAGTTGATCAACGTGGGTGCAACCAGCCTGTCGGGTTTTTCTGCATGCAGTTTTCTGCCAGTGGCTATAGCTACTAGCCATGTGCATTGTGCTCTGCCGGCCGGGAAGGATCCCCATGAAATACCCCCAACTGGCAGAACACAATTGCACTACGGGAGGCATTCCCCCGTCATCACTGACTCTGTTGATGGGGGAAACGAGCAATTTTTCATTCCTTCCACTTGTGGTGCAAGAAAAGAAAATCATATCCTCTATGGGCTGCCTAACCTCTCATTGTTTTGTTTTTGTTTTTTGTGGTTTTGTTTTATGTTTTTTAGGTCGAGAGGAAAGCCGCAGCAGAAAAGAAAACTACATTTCAGACCCAACCAGAAAAAACAGAGTGCTTCCCTGCCGACAGCAATCTAGAGCCAGCAAAAAGAAAACTGCCGGTTGGAGCTTCAGTGTCCTCCATCCATGTCAATTATGAACACTTTGAGACTGGAACTGGACAGGTAACTATTGCCCTCATCCCGGTTTCCTCCCTTTGCTCTCTCTTACACTGGTGGCTGTGCTAACAAGTGTTACGCTGCTCTTTTGCCACGCACTTTGCAAATTGTAAAATCTTCCTTATGTTTCCAAAAACCACGTAGTGCAAAAGCCTGCCTGACTAGGTAATTTTAGGGAAAATGTCGGCTTCACACATCAGTCTTTGGTAAATGTAAAGGAGATTAGACAATATGAGTGAAACTTGCACTGCAACCTACAGATAGATCTTCATAGTAGGGGTCGCTGTGGTCTGTGCAGTGTCATCTGGGGTTGCTCGGATCTTGTACATGGCCCCTCTGGGTCACTGTAATCTCTAGGTTATCCTTGGGGTTGCTCGGATCTGTGAACAGTCCCAGCGGTGAAAACACAGAAAATACTTTACTCCTGCGCTGGGGATGGACTCAACAGAGGCTAGGATGACAATGTAAATGTTCTGGAATATGCACTCCTTGCTGCCCTCAACGGATCGGAGTAGTCCAAAGTCACTGAATGCAAAAGAAAAACAAAAAGAGCGCTCACCGGGTTATTGCATTATCGTTTAAAATATTTATTGAAAGGATAAAAAGTAGGTATCATACAATGGACATATAAAACACAGGCACGTCACAATGAACAATGGTGTTCAGTCCATATAACATCTGAGTCCACAACGATGGAATACTGGATGACCAACTGGCTGACTCGTTTCAAGGACTCAGCCTCTTCCTCAGAGCTCTGAGGAAGAGTTTGAGTCCTCGAAACGCTTCAGCCAGATGCTATATGGATTGAACACCATTGTTCATTGTGACGTGCTTGTGTTTTATATGTCCATTGTGAGCATGATACCTACTTTTTTAGTCTTTAAATAGTTTAAATGATAATGCGCTAGGCCGGTGCGCCTTCCTTTTTGTTTTTCTTTTGCAGTCCCCAGCGGTGGCCTTATCTGTATACAGTCCCTGGGGTTGCTTTTCATTTGTATGTGGCCCTTCGGGTTCACTCTGATCTGTGCGGTAAGTGGATCTGTTCTTCTTTCAGGTATCGGTGAGGTATAATCCGCTGGATTTTGAGCTGGTACATTTCTTTGCTCTTGGTTCTCCTATCGGGATGTTTTTGACTGTCCGTGGACTGGACAAGATTGATGAAACCTACAGACTGCCTACCTGCAAGGGCTTCTTCAATATTTATCACCCAGTAAGTTCACCTCAAAGACAGTAGGGGGCAAAAGATCAGTATGTAATTTTTACATTTGAAGCGGCAGAAGATTTGATGTTTTGACTTGTAGAAGTTGGAGGGACAAAATCTCTGTGCTGAAGCAGGATGGCCACGTAAAATAAATCTGAACCGTGGTGATCCTGCCAGCAGATGGCACCATGCTCCGCCAGTTCTGGAGAGCCTATAACATTGAGGTTGGTTGGTCCACTCATACAAGGCAGTATGATATTCATTGTTGTAACAATGTAGGTGGAACAGAGAAATGTGGCTGCTGTTGATCAGAGTTTGCATTTTTCTGTGTATCTGTCTGATATCTTTCAGAAATTCCAACCTCAAGTGTATGACCTCTACAATAGCACATGTATTCTCTGTAGTGAGGAAATAGATGTACAGTGATTTGTATCGGTTTTATATGATGCGTATTTCTCTGTCAGTTGGACCCCGTTGCCTACCGGTTGGAACCAATGATTATAGCAGATCTGGATCTGAAACCTGTTCTTATCCCACATCACAAGGGGCGGAAGAGGCTTCATCTTGGTGAGTATTTGGTTCATTGTTCAGGTCTTATTGGTCATCAAAGAGATGAAATATTCAGTTTGGTCTGTGTTTTTTGTCATTTAGAGTTGAAGGAAAGCCTGACCCGTATGGGGTCTGATCTGAAACAAGGATTCCTCAGCTCCTTGCGCTCGGCCTGGCAGACGCTGAATGAATTTGCCCGATTTCACACGTCATCTGCTCAGCTGCAGGAAGAACTAGAGAAAGTGGCTGACCAGATTAAGGAAGAGGAGGAGAAGCAGGTGGCAGGTGAGCTACACAGAGCTTTGTTGAGCAGTATTGGCCATTATAAATTATATTCAGCATAGCAAGGTGAGCCGTGTAAAATCATCAAGCAGGGTGTGCATGCTTAGGTTTGAGGTTGAGCTAAACCAGGCCAAAAAAAAAAAAAAAAAAGCAGATCCCTGCATCATCGCAAATAATGTGGATGAAGGTAACTCTCCCACTAAGCTATAGCATTCTCACAGCGGGGACCCCTCCATCAGAATACATTGATCAGTGCTGCAGCCATTTGCTGCAAGCGCTAATCGAATGCTGGTTTCCCAGCAGGACCATTCGACAGAATCCGGTCGTTTAGACCGTTTTTTGTTGAACAGACAGCAGTACACATGTACCGAATTTCGGCTGATTACAGCTGAATTGGATGAATTTCACTACGTGTATACCCAGCTTAATAAATAGAAGCCTTTTAAAACATATAATAGTGAGAGCAATATCTATATCTAAATTTTTCTGCAAGTTACAAAAAATTTCTTTTATTGTGACCTACCCCAGTTTGTTTCAGCACACATTTTTCGATTGCATAAGAATCTGTGTGTGGGGAGAGCTGGGGCAGTGGGATGGATTGGAGGTTTATATCATTACACTTGGTAATACACCTCTGCACATGGGGATACGTGTGATTTGGTGTAACTTGTGATGCTCTGCGGACAGTTTGACAGCCAATCTAATTGTGTATCAGGAGGCAATGCTAGATTTTTTTTAGCTTTCAAACTGAAGGTGCAGTCTCCAGGGCTCGGCTTTCAGAGACATTTCCCCATGTTATCTGTGGGCTAGGCTATCTTTGCTTGATAGTTGCTGATATTGACCAACAGCTTCCCCTTTTATTTTTCAGCAGAGAAACTGGAAAATACAGAGATCTGCAGAGAAGAGGACCTGTCCATTAAGATTGGCATGTTGAATGGTGGCCACAGAATTGACTATGTTTTACAAGAGAAGCCAATTGAAAGCTTCAATGAGTATTTGTTTGCCTTGCAGAGCCACCTATGTTACTGGTGAGTATCGCATGTGATGAGCAACTTATTCTGCAGTACAGAGCCCTGGCAGCCAGCAGAAACACACTTGTCCCTAAGGATTTATAAACAGAGGCATCTGTGACATAGATTTTCATGGAACCCGCACATAGTGCAGTGGTGCCTTGGCAAAGTGTGGTCCTGCTCTGATTCCCAAAGGTTCCAACATTGGGACGTCAGAACAATTCTATCACGCGCAAAACTTACCAAGAGCTTACCTGAGTCCTTTTCGCTGCCAGGTCTGTATGTCATATGGACCTGACAGTGGGGGTTAGGGGTTACACACTCCCAGTGGATGTAGCCTGCCTGTAAGATGTTCTCCTGCAAGTATGATTTTCCATCATTTCCACATTCTGGCGGCTGTGCTGCAGTCTGATTGCTTTTACACATCCCCAGCAACAGACACGCATCCGCTTTCCCCCCCATCTTGTTGCTGGCCCAGAAGCAATGTGTCCCCGAACAGTATGGCCAGGAAAGAATCGAATGCAGATTGATCTACACTGCATTTGATTCAGTAGAGCACAAGGGAGACATCCAGGGCCTTTTAGACCCTTGATATATCATTAAAGGGAACCTGTCACCAAAAAAATCACATAGGGAACTTTTTGTCCCCTGTGTGATTGGGAAAAAATATTTTAAATTGTAAAAAATTTAAGTTACACCCAAGCACATAAAATCCCCCCTAAAAAACAAATTGGAGGCACCTCGCCCCCACGTGTACGCATCTAATGACGTAAACGCACATGTTGGGGCGCCTAATGAAAACATCAGTTGCATTACACATCGTGGTGCACACTGGAGTGGGAGCAGTATTTCTAGCACTAGACCTCCTTTGTAATGCCAAACTGCTGACCTATAGGTGCCATTTAAAGCGTCACCTATGGCACATGAAAATGTAAGGTTTGGTATCTCTTTACTCAGTACAACCTCATCTTCTATATTTTCCAAAAAATGGGTAATTGGTTACATTTGTGTGCCCTAAAATTACCTTTAGTGTATTTTTCACTGAAATTTTACCTTTGCGGTAATATTGTGTGACATAAAAAAATTGCTACTACCATAATTTTTTTCTCTAGGGTGTCTGCTTTCAGAAAATGTATAATATTTTGGGGGGTTTTTGCAATCTTAAGGCTTAAAATAATTTCTTTAAACATGTGCAAAAATTGTATAAACGGCTCCTTCAGTTCCATCATTCTGTGTAACTCATTATTGATTTCTAGAAAATCATAATGAGAATCTGAGAATAAAGTCAGAGAGCAGCATATAAAAGTACTTATGTTTTGGATTTTTTTAATAACACTTGTTAAAGCATTCTAGGTTTATGAAAAATACAGAACAAGAAATTCAAACCTTTCATACTCTGTCCCTTCACTAGTCTCATAATAGAGAATTTCTTTGTCTGTTGAGGGACTCAAGAATTGATTCTGTTATACAGCCACCTAAGGGCTCGTTTACACTTGACTGTTTTTCCAACTCTTGCCAAACGCCCCTATAGCGTTTGACAAGCGTTGGTCCGGCGCATGCGCGGACCCACAAACGCCTATAATGAAGTTTGAATGTTGTTAACGCTCCACAAACGGCCCGCAACTGCGTCGCAAACGCCGGCTAGGCGTTTACGGAGCGGCACCATAGACTTGAATAGGAGGCTTCAACTCCTCCTGACTCGACCAGAGGCGTCTGTTTTGCTGCGACACTAACGCTGCCGTTTGAACAGCACCATGTGCTGCAATGTGCAGAATTTTCCCAGGCGATTGGGAAACGGTAAAAACGCTTCCCAAACGCCTGTCTGCCACTTGCTAACAAGGCTAGTGTGAACGTAGCCTTAAGGGGTAAAATACACTGGCAAGCAAAAAATTATGAGCTAGCCCAGTATAACCCCCCCTGCACTTAGCATACCTTTTTTTTTAGGTTTTTTTTTTACTTTGGGTCCTGGGAGGATGAACTCCAATTTCTCTGCCCTGTTGAGAAAAGTCAAGACTTTTTGCTAACAAAAGAAGAAAACCCAAAAGGGCTCACTTCGTTTTTTTTTTTTTTGTTTTTTTTCTTTTGTTGGTATCAAGATTTCTCAATCTTTAGAGGGCTGCACCCCATCAAGTGACAGATACCGTTTTTGTTTTTATGTGGAGCATGAAGATTTGAGTGCTGGTGATTTGTTTTGTTTTATTTGGAAAGACTTTTTGCTAACTGAATTTTTCTTTTTTCAAGTTTTTTTTTTTTTTTTTTTTTCTTTTTTCTCCAGTCAAGATTTCTGCTACATAGCTGCTTGAGCTGGTCTCTATATGCAGCTATCCAGATCAGCCTTTCCTAAGACTGTGAGTAGGCCATGTGGGCTACCTTGCTACTTGGAATGTTGGGCACCACTTAAAGTTCCTGTTTTTCATGTTTACCATAGAAGGAGTTAATGCTGAGGGACCGAGCATTGTCCTCATCTGCTGGGTGAGTTGTCACACAGTCAGCATTGAGGAAGCACCTTCTCGCTACTGATCCTGATTGCAAGAGACATGTGGAACTCTCCTCTGTTTGTTACTACTGCCCACTAAAGTGGTCACTTTGGCTGCATGACACTACACCTGCTACCCAGCAGCAGAGTTTAGGAGTATAAGAGGTCTAACCTCATACCCTGTGCTATGTTGCTTTTCACCATGTAGTAGAACATAAGTATACAATACGGTAAATCCTCCAAACCACCCAATAAACTACTTGATTCCGAATATAAAATAACTTTCCGCCCTAGAAAGTTACAAACCTCAAAATAGGATCTACAAGAATTATCCAACCCACCTACTAGTGAAAAACCCCTCTTCCAAAATATCAGTAAGTGCTCTACAAATGATAAATGTCCAAGCACATAAATTCACACAGGGTATTGAGTAAGTGTCCAGTGTCTTAAAGTCCAAAAAATTATTTTAATACGTCCCACTTGAAATCACTTCTTTATAGTGTTGTCCTCAGAGCAGCTTCCACGGACCCATCAAAAAATCCAACATAGTGCATTACCTTAATAATTTAAAAAATAACACTCCATACGTGCAACCGCAAACATTAGTGCAAGAAAACGTGAAAAAAGAAACCACAGCAATGCTTGTGCCAAACTGGTGATGTGTTTCACTCAAATAGTGTATCACTTCTAATACTCATAGCATATATACCCTTACCCTAATAAAATGAAAAAACGCTGTAAGATATCTAGCAAAGGATTCTGTAAAAACCACTCAGTCTCCTTGCCTCCACTCCTGACGTTATGATTAGAATGTCATCCCCTCATGGTACTGTAAGCCAGTTCCCCGGTCTCCCGGCTCCAGGCAGGATGTATATGAAAAGATTAGAGTGTAATTCCGTTTCACACCATAAAATAAACTTTAATGTATCTGCTTACATGTATAAATAATAATCAGCACTTTAAAAGAAACCCCACACAGCTGGGGATTACCATGCAGCTTCCAGATGGATAACAGTGCGGCTCCACACTCCAAAATGGCCGCCGTATCACTTCCGGTTTCTGCTCTGTGTGTCCAACGTCACTTCTGCTGGCGCGTTTCGTCACATCCGGGACTTAATCTTGATGAATCCCTTAAGATTAAGTCCCGGATGTGACGAAACGCTTTGGGAAGTGACGTTGGACGCACAGAGCAGAAACCGGAAGTGATACGGTGGCCATTTTGGAGTGTGGAGCCGCACTGTTATCCATCTGGAAGCTGCCTGGTAATCCCCAGCTGTGTGGGGTTTCTTTTAAAGTGCTGATTATTATTTATACATGTAAGCAGATACATTAAAGTTTATTTTATGGTGTGAAACGGAATTGCACTCTAATCTTTTCATATACATCCTGCGTGGAGCCGGGAGACCGGGGAACTGGCTTACGGTACCATGAGGGGATGACATTCTAATCATAACGTCAGGAGTGGAGGCAAGGAGACTGAGTGGTTTTTACAGAATCCTTTGCTAGATATCTTGCAGCGTTTTTTCATTTTATTAGGGGAAGGGTATATATGCTATGAGTATTAGAAGTGATACACTATTTGAAGTGGTTTACACTGAGTGAAACACATCACCAGTTTGGCATAAGCATTGCTGTGGTTTCTTTTTTCACGTTTTCTTGCACTAATGTTTGTGGTTGCACGTATGGAGTGTTATTTTTAAAATTATTAAGGTAATGCACTATGTTGGATTTTTTTGATTTTTTGAGGGTTTCTGTGGAAGCTGCTCTGAGGATTACAACACTATAAAGAAGTGATTTCAAGTGGGACGTATTAAAATAATTTTTTGGACTTTAAGACACTGGACACTTACTCAATACTCTGTGTGAATTTATGTGCTTGGACATTTATCATTTGTAGAGCACTTACTGATATTTTGGAAGAGGGGTTTTTCACTAGTAGGTGGGTTGGATGATTCTTGTAGATCATGTTTTGATGTAGTAGAACATGCCTGATTTTAAGTGCACGAGCAACAGTCTTGCTGTACTATGTGGCTTCAACTCACACTCCAACATTGCTTATAGCATACCCCTGAGGCACTGGACACACAGCCGGCAGTCTTGCCCTCTGCTAGAGTTTATGCTATCCTCTGTGTTCCTCAGCTCGGTTTTGGCATGGCTTCCTTCTCAGCTGTATCCCAGGAGGATTTTGCGCAGTCATGCAGGTTTTTATGGGCCATACAGCACATTTAATTTCTCATTCTGACTGAGAGCCATAAGTACACTTCTACACCTACACCTTACCCTGCAGAATGTGTATCCGATCTGCCTGCAGTCTATTGGTCTCCACACCAGACAGTCGTCCTTAACGTGGACAGACCTGCACCGAAGGACTTGTAGCCATTACTCCTAAAGTTTAAAACCCTTCTGGGCACCATTGATGTGATGCACACAACCTTAAAACGTGAGGAACAGCCTGCAGCTTCTACCAGTGCTGTAGTCAGTATAGCCCAGCAATGGGCAAACTACGGCCCGCGGGCCGTATACGGCCCGGCGGACCTTTTAATCTGGCCCGCGGAGCTAGGCTCCCGCAAGGCCAGTGGTCGGCAAGCCGCGGCTCTTTACAAATTTAGATGCGGCTCTCCTGTGTGCCGGGCGCCCGCTCCCCTCCCTCCTCTCCTCCTCTCCCCTCCCTCCTCTCCTCCTCTCCCCTCCTCTCCTCTCGGATGGCCGCCCCCCCTCTCGGATGGCCGCCCCCCTCCCTCCTCTCGGACGTCAGGACTCTGCAGCTGTCAGGATGTAGGCGGGGCAGCCAGGATGTAGGCGGGGCAGCGTGACGAACTCCTCTCACAGTCCTCCCTGAAGACCAGAACGGCGCGGGAATACGAGAGGAACGCGCGGACCAAAGGTAAGTGAATTGACACAGGGGGGGGACTTACTATATGGGGGATGAATTACTATATGGGGGACTTACTATATGGGGGATGAATTACTATATGGGGGACTTACTATATGGGGGACTTACTATATGGGGAATGAATTACTATATGGAGGACTTACTATATGGGGAATGAATTACTATATGGGGGACTTACTATATGGGGAATGAATTACTATATGGGGGACTTACTATATGGGGAATTAATTACTATATGGAGGACTTACTATATGGGGAATGAATTACTATATGGGGGACTTACTATATGGGGAATGAATTACTATATGGGGGACTTACTATATGGGGGATGAATTACAATATGGGGGATGAATTAATATGGGGGATGAATTACTATGTGGGGGATGAATTACTATGTGGGGGATGAATTACTATGTGGGGGATGAATTACTATATGGGGGATGAATTACTATGGGGGATGAATTACTATAGGGGGGATGAATTACTATATGGGGGACGAATTACTATATGGGGGACGAATTACTATATGGGGGACGAATTACTATATGGGGGATGAATTACTATATGGGGGATGAATTACTATATGGGGGATGAATTACTATATGGGGGATTAATTACTATGGGGGATTAATTACTATGCTTACTATGGGGGAATATTACTATACTTACTATGGATGACACATACACATCATTCATCTACTCTTGGTCCGGCCCCCGGGTCCAATATATGAACCCATTGCGGCCCTCAAGTCAAAAAGTTTGCCCACCCCTGGTATAGCCTATTTTAGGGCTCCAAAGACTGCCAAAACCTTTTGGTGCACCCACTGTCCTTATTCCTCCTTTATAGAAATTGGAAGAACCCTGGCAGGTTAGTTGTTCCATCCAAGCAGCCATCGTCAATGTAACCCTTTGAGGGGGACTTTGTATAGAAGTGGATACTCCCCTCTGTTTGTCAGGCAGTGTACCGCCTTAACAAAGCATTAACCATCCCAATCAAGGATGCACTTGTAATGAGGACATCATGGAAAAACCACTTTCTAGAACTTTTTTTTTTCTTTTGAAGGCTTGGCAGTGACTTTAGCTTAACAATCCCTGCTGATTGGGCTAGGGCCATTAGAATAGACCTGGTCCCAGAACAGCTGGTCAGTTGATCATCTGGAGTTCAGATTTTGTGTGAAAGGTGTCAGAACACACAATGCATTGCAGTTTGTTGCGTATAGGAATGCGTAGCTGTGGACCAATCAGGGGACCCATGCTGACCTAAGCCCACTGCTAAAAATGCCTACAATGGGCATGTGAGAATCGGAACTGGACAATGGAGCAATGGCAGAAGGTGGCCTTTTCTCATTAATCACTTTTTTTTTCATTTTACATGTTGATGGCCAGGTGTGTGTGAAAAAGATGGCATCAGGATATACTATGAGAAGAAGGCCAGCCCGTGGAGGCAGTATGATGCTTTGGGCAATGTTCTGTTGGGAACCTTGGCTACATTCATTTTGGTCCAGTGTTGCAGCCAGTTACACTAATAAGCCCTTTGTAGGACATGTGTGGTACTGATGTACAGGGGTTAGATTAAAAAAAAAAAAAATGGAAACACTACATGATTTGCAGGTGTAAAAGAGACATGTTTCATGTCGAAAGTGGAAGTGATATAACCTTCTTTTGCTACTGCTGTGTGATGAGACACCTAGCTAACAGGTGGGAAGCCTCATTTTTGTCATTCATTGAGTGCACTGCTAGTAATATGGAGTCATGTCAGAGCTTACTGAGATTCAAAGAGGGTAAATTGTTGGTGCCGCTTAGCTGGTGTTTCTGTGACTGGACTTTTTGGCAGAATGGCTAGACGGAAGCATCTCCTCAGTGCAGAACACATGAAGGCCTGCTTGGAGTTTGTAAAGATCACCTGAAGGGCTCCCAGAGTGTCCGGAACAAAATTATCTGGTCTGATGAAACCAGGATTGAACTGTTTGGCCTCAATTCTTTTTTTTATTAAATCGTATAATTTTTATTAGAAACAGTTTTCATACAGATTTAAACTTTTTCTTTACATCTCACAAAAAACAAAGGAGAACAGTACCATAACAAAAGAGAAACAAATACAAAATTTCAAATTGGTCAACAAGTGTGAAGGTTCGGCACGCAGGACGACTATTGCCTCAATTCTGAATGTTATGTCTGGAGGAAAACTGGTACCATTCATCACTTGCCCAAATCCATCCCCACAGTGAAGCATGGTGGTGGCAATATCGTGCTGTTGGGGGTGTTTTTCAGCAGCGTAGACTGGTAGACTGGTTGAGGTTGAAGGAAAGCTGAATGGAGCAAGATATCCTCAATGAAAACTTGTTCAACAGCACTCAGGACCTCAGACTGGGCCAAAGGTTCACCTAACAACATGACAACGATCCTAAGCACAGAGCCAAGAGAACACTGGAGTGGCTTAGGGAAAACTCTGTGAATGTCCTAGGGTGGCCCAGCCAGAGCCCTGACTTGAACCCTTTTGGACATGAAAATTGCTGTCCACCGACTGTCCCCATCCAACTTGACTGAGCTTGAGAGGATTTGCAAAGTATGAGAGAGAATTTTTTTTTTTTTTTTAAACAACTGTAGTATCAGGCTGCAGCATAACAAAACTGAAAAAAGTGAAGGGGGTCTGAATACTTTATGAATGCACTTTATATGTTTCAAGGCATGGGGCTTCGTTCGATTCATATACAAGGATGTAGGTGGTGGGAAGACACTGGATAAATGTTTCTGCAGCAGACCCTTCCTATGTGGTTATTTTGCATAGGGCGACGCCTAAGCAATCCATGTATGTTCTGCTTTCCTGGAAGACTCGTGGAAGTAGAGTTACTGGTAAGCGAACCCAGGATTTTGTTACTGTGAGGCCGCAACTTCCAAAGTCGAGCTCAAAGCTGGCTCCAAGTCCACCAACAAATCCTGGACTTCCAAGTCCCTCAAACTCTAGATAAGTCTTCTTCAGCATGAGGAGGCACCCACACATTCCATAGTAGGGGACATCAGTTATGCTTGGTGGATATTTGGACAGCTAGCTTCTAAGATGTTTGGGTATGGGAGATTTCCAGAAGCTAGAATCTCATGCCCAGCCCTGACCCTGTTCATTTTTTTTAAAACTGTCACCACACAAATTAGCAGATCTCTATGCAACCCTAGTGAGCTTTCTGGAGCAGGTTGACATTGCCTCAGTTCCTGCAGTGTAATGATGCCAGGGGTAATAAATCAACCTAATCACAGTCCTTCTGCACCTCCTGGTATTCACCAAGGTAGTGGCTCCTGTGCTAGCTTTGTAGTTCTCCCAAGGCATCCCCATTGTTACCTAGATAACCTCCTGTTGAGGGAACAGTTGGCACAAGTGGATAGCTTTTTTGCAGATGTACCTGATCCAGCATTTGGCCCTTGGCACCATCAAGGGTCAGGTCTCTGCACATATGAAATTATTCCAGAGACCACGGTCTTCCTATACTTTGTTCAAGACGTTTTGCATAGTGTGTCTCCCCATGACTCCATGGTATCTCCACTTGGTTCTCTCTACACTTCAAAAAACATGTTTTGAGCCAATCCGGGGTGTAATCCTTCCACTCACAAGGTTGCATTCCTTGTGCTTCTCGTTGCCATCGCTTCTGCAAGAGAAGTATCTGGGCTTAGTCTTTTCTTGGACTTAAGTGAGGATGAAGTGATGGTCAGGCCCAGAAATTTCTTTCTACAGTAGTTTAAGGCCTTTCACTACAATCAAGACATCATTCATCCCTTCCTCTGTTCAGTTATTTTTCATCAGAAATAGATCCCCCTCCATTGTCTGGATTTAGTTTATGCTGTATAAATTTTCCTCACAGCCTCTGCTCCTATTAGGAAAACCAACTTTGTCATCCATGATGTTCCTCATAAGGTGGGACCTACTTCATGTTCCACCATTTATCAATGTAATCGACAAAACTCCCTTCAAGCATATGGTTTTAAGGATCAATTTCTGCCCTTTTTCGTAAAAATCCACTCCACTAGAACTGTGGGTTCTTCGTCATCAGGTTACTGTTTCCCAGATTTGCAAAGCAGCAACCTGAACCCTCTGATCACACATTTCAGGTGGACATTCAGGCGTCTCCTGATGCCATCCTCGTACATAAGGTCTTTCAGGCAGCTCTCTGAGCTGCAGGCATTCCTCAGTTCTGTGTTTTTTTGTTTGTTTTTTTTTAGCCTGTTGGTGTTTTGTTGCTGTTGCCCATCCCTCAGGTGGGCTGCCTTGCAACATCCTGATGCTATTTAAATGACTGTGTCCCTCAATGGATGTGAAAGAAATGGGATTTTTGCACGTAACCATAAAATCTATTTCTTGGAGTCTTTTGAGGGACACAGATTCACCCCTCTTTTGTCTATGTTCATGCTTTTGGTACTGCTTTACCAAAAAAAAAAGAGGCCTACTTGGAGTAGGAAGGGTCTTACTTGGGCTTGGCCACAATTTTTGTGTCCAGTCCTCCTGTAGGCGGTGGCAGCATAACACGATAGACTCTTAATTCACGTGTCCCTCGCCAAATTCTAAGAAATCATGCAGGGCAGCACAGTGGCTTATTAGTTGGCACTTCTAGCTTGCAGCACTAGAGTCCTTGGTTTACATCTATTCAGAACACTACCTGCATGGATTTCTCATGTTCTCCCTGTGCTTGCATGGGTTTTCTTCCAGCACTCTGACATGCTGGTAGGATATTTGCCTCCTATCTAAAGTGGTCCTCGTATGTGTATGTATTCATGTGAAATGGGGACCAGAGATTGTACGATTCTTGAGGGCAGGGAGTGATGTAAATGTAATTTATTGGCGCTCTGTAGATACCTAGTGGATTTTACCATGTGTACGAAAATCCCATTTTATCCTCCAGCCTCTAATGTCCCCTTTTTAATAGTCCCAACATAGCTGAGTTTATTCTCCAGACTTGTCATACTCACTCATA
>NW_028318104.1:285000-305000 GCF_062004578.1 Staurois parvus
GAATGTTTCTCCATGTATACTTTTTTTTTTTAACTGCTGCCACAAAGGAGTATTTGGCTTCGCCATACAATGCTGGAGGGACAACTCCAGACCTTGCTGAGAGGCTAAGCCAGTTACTGGTCCAGGCTCCTTGGTGGATCCCGACCAAATGGACCAGCTGAGTGAAGGCAGCGGACTGTCAGCTGAAAATGGGTGTGGTCTACCTTCTTGAGGGCCTGTGGATATTTTGGGATCCCCCTAAGCTCTGTACAGCCAGGCAACACACATTTTCCACCCTTTCTTCTAAAGTCAGTACAACAGTCCTGGAGCTTGGTATTGTTGTTATTATTACGGGTTAACAATTTGGATAGGGTCTAGGCATATATGGGATGCCCAAGGACCCGTACAACTTCAGAGGATAACCTCTTAGCAAAAATGGACAAAAACAGCAACAGTCTTAGTAAGGAGCACTGGGTCCCCTTTAGTGAACCTCCTCAGACCCCAGATGAAAATCTCCTCATCCACCCGGCTGTCCTGAGAGTATCCCTGGAGAAGGGATTCCAAGATCCACAGTAAAGTAGCCTCAGTGAGAACTAGTTGGGTATTGCACCTGACTGCCCTCTCCCTTCTCTGGCACAAGGGGTGTAGAAGTACCCGCACCGTCCTTTCCTATATCTTATCTTAGTTGGTGGCAGCTGCTTTCAGGCCTTATGCTGGGCTGGCTTCTTCCATGCTAACAGGCTGTCTTTCCTAGCAGATGGTGGGACAGTGAAAATGGAGCTTCTTCTGCCAAGCTTCAGCATGTAGGTAGGCCCCCACTGCTGAGCCCCCTTCTAGGTTCCATACTCCAGCACCTTCCTTCACTCCATCTTCCAACTGACTCCCCTGTTGTTCTGGCTCTTTCACATTTAAGGGCTGCCCTAGTCGCCATGCCAGGTCTCCTGCCTGAGGATTTGCCAGGTTCTGTCTTCTAGAAACTTCCATCAGTTTCTAAAGGGTGGGAGGGCTTCAGAAGCCCTGACCAGTAGAGCCTTCCAGCCAGTAGAGCCTGCCAGCTTGACCTGAGGTAACCTCCCTGCCTTACTCCCAGGCTGACTCATCCTAGGCATCTAGCAAGCCTCTGACTAGCACACACAAAAAAATCCTATCTAACTTGAGGGAGCTACAAAAGTAACAGGAGTGCAGAACAAACTGCATTCCTGTGATCCCTAGGAAAGGACAAACTACCCTTGGCTGTACTTTTCTTTTAAATGAGGCCCTATCAACACAAAATACTAAACAATATACCAGGAATGAAATGCAAACACACAAATACCCCCCTCCTGAATCAAAAGCCAGAAGAAATGGAAACAATGCAATAAAAAAAATGATCCTTGCCTAGCAGAAGTGATGGCTACAAGGAATGCCACCTAGGGGAGAGTAGAGAGAGGGGACTCTCTAATGGGTTACAAAAAACATTTCTAAAGGCCAGAAAGAACCAGATTACCATGGATGACATGAATAGTGGACCCTCTGTGCTGTCTGCACATTGGAGAGAGTGGGAGCCCTTAAAAGGACTGAGGAACAGAGTCTACAGTACAGAGACCAGATCTTCACCAGAGACCCCGCAAAAGGCAGAAACTTCACCTTCGATAGTAGTGAGAGCAAAACGCTGGTCCAGACCCAGTCATTTCACACCCGCCACCACTGTTTTGTTTTTTAATTTTTTTTCATTTTCTAAAGTTTTTTTTTTTTTTAATAACCTTTTCTTTTTTTTTACATTATCTTTATTTTTTCCTTGTACGGCTGTTCTTGCCCTGATCAAGCAAACCAAGGCAGGGAAGGCAAGGCTACAACTAAAGTGTCATCATATCATCACATCTTTGGATTAGCGGGTGTGAAGGATGTACCATTGGCCGGAGGTGGCCAGTATGCCCTTGAGGTAGTAGGCTGTCCTGCTGTACATGTCATAGAAGGGAAAAGACCTCAATTAATATAAAAACAAAAGATAAGGTGTTGGCCATTGAAGAGTTAGCTATCAGTCATTTGTTGCAGATAGATATTGGTCCATAAAATGATTTTTGGTTGTAAAAAATCTGTGCACATGTAAAAATGTCCCCCAGCACTGCAGTTCAAAGAACTCAAACATATTGATGTAAACCCAATCACTTACATCGCATAGAAGCTTTAACACCATAGCATTACTTGTAACGCCTATTCATATTTCAATTACTAGTTTTCAAGAGATGCCCTTAGCGAAAAGGAAGAAAAAGAATAGCGCAGGGCAGATATGACTGGGGGGGAGGAAAGACAGGGAAAGGGTTAAAGAAAAAAGGTGGGAGTTAGAATATGGGCAAGTTACCGGATTGGTGACAGGTGTGCAGGGTGGGGCCTTCCACATCTTTGGGTGTGGATGGGAGGGTCGTCCAGTTCAGTGCAGGAGGAGACAGCGGTGAGCGAGCTTCCCTCCCACCCTCCCTTGGGGTTTGTTTGGGTGTTTTGTCGATTCCTGGTTTCTGTTCTGGTTTCGGGGGCGGTTGTTGGTATTTGGAGGCGGCACAAACTGTTAAGCTAAAGCTAATGGTTGGGCCCCTGGGCCACAGTTTTGAGAGCACTGGTGTAGTGTTAACAGAACCCTGTACTAGAAACACCTACACTAGATGATTTTGAGGGCTGGCCACACAATTTGGACCTTTTCAAGAGTATGAAGAGTTTGAAAAGTTTTTTTTTTTCTTTATTAAGAAAACACAAGTCAAACAAAAATTACAAAGAGATACAATGTGTCAATGAAAATCACAAAGTACAACAATTAGCAAATACCATGCAGTGAGAGATGCTAAGATAAGCAGACAGAGACAAGGATCTCATTTCACACATATTATCAATGGCATTCAATTAGAGAAGACAACATAGGATGACGGCAAAAATAAAGGCCCATAATAACCATAACCATAATAAGGCTTCAGAAATCCACAAGACGGGCGGGATAATTTGTTTGTTCCCCCACAGGCCTTTCGTCATATAAAAGCAGGGTAGAGGGGCAGAAGGTATGAGTAGAGGCTCTAGGCATCTTATATTGGAAAGATGGCATAGAGAACTCCAAGCTGTCCATGAGGTAAAGCAAGGGCTACGATTGGTGGTTGCCAGTGTATGGGGAGATGTCTTCGTGAATCAAATGAAGCACTTTTGCAGGTTGTGTATGGGTATGGGAGCACGGGTGGACTGACCATTTGGAAACTTGGGTGCTGCCCGAGGGCCTGGGGTCAGTAGGGGGCCCCATGAGATGCCCCTGGTACCTTTTTCATAGGCTTTTTTGAGTTTGGGCAAGGACACAGGGGCCCCATGATCACCTATTGCCCGAGGGCCCCATGAGTTGTCAGTCCACCCCTGTATGGGAGCATATCACCTATGGGCAGGGGAAAGAGTGACAAGGGCAGGAAGAGAAGAATAAGATAAGACGTGGAAAGGAAAAAGAAGAAGGGAAAGGGGAAGGGGATGGTGAAGAAAGAGTCAGAGGGGGGTAAGGAAGGTAAAGGGAAGGAGGGCAAGGGAGAGGAAAGGAGGAAGGGAGGAGAAAAAAAGGAAGGGGGGTTAAAGGAGAGGGGGAGGATAGGGGGGGGGGGGGCAGTGGGGTTGAAAAGTTTTTAAAAAGTTTGAAAAGATTGAAAATAATATTGAAATCACACACAAGCTATAATTAAAATTAATTAATGAAAGAATGAAATTATTGTAATTATTTATTTCCATTTCTCAATCTTAATAGGTTTTCTTCTTGAAAATGACTTAAATAAGGCAGCAATAAATATTTAACATCAAAAAATCTTTAGCAATTGCATTTCATATCTGTAGTTGTCTTTTAGTCCTATTTATGCTTTACATTAATATCATAATGCCGATGACTATCGCAGCTACATGACTGAATGTGTTCATTCTGGTCTACAACATTATACATGGCTCAGTGTGCGTATATTTACAGCATTCTTTTACCCAACATTGCGCTCCTTGTGTTCAGTTCTGGTTTCAAAAGCAAAATGTACAGTTTTGGACCAAACATACACAATAATATTCCAGCACTGGAGGTCAGTATGGCGAATACCTCCACAGCCACCATGTATTTCCCTCTGGTGCTCAGATAGGCCGGGATCATGGCAATCCAGACACTGCAGAACACCAGCATGCTGAAGGTGATGTACTTGGCCTCATTAAAACTGTCCGGTAATGTCCTCACCATGAAAGCCAGAACAAAACTCACAGCTGCCAGAAACCCCATATAACCAAACATAGAGTAGAACCCGATAACCGACCCTTCATTACACTGAATGACGATCTTCTCAGGATAGGAGTCCATGTCATACTCCTGAAATGGTGAGGAGATGGACAACCAAAGAATTAAATTTGTAACGCGAATGGATGAGCAGAATACCATGACTGTATTGGGAAGTTTGACTCCCACCCATTTACTACAAGAGCTTCCTGGTCTGGAGGCTTTAAACACAACGTAGACCATGATGGTTTTTGCTAGCATAGAAATAATAAACCAAACAATACCACAATAAAAGTGCAATATTAATAAGGTGCAAAAAGGTAGTAACCTACCACAGGTAGGTGGTTAGAGAGGTGAGTCAGTGTGAACAAGTCCAAATTATAGACTTGTAGGTCATATCAGATCTTAATTCCAGGAGTTCAGTTCCTTATAATCAGGAATGACCAGTGATGTGATGAAAAATAAGAGAATTGCGCACTCACCCGAAGTGAGCTATCAGAACGTATTTTAGATCATAATTGTCTCATCAGGTCAGCCAGTTCAATCACTGCCAGGTATGGTCAGGTTCCTGCACCTGTGTCTTTAAGGACCCCTCAAATGGTATCACTGCCTCAGGACACTTCTAAACCGGCCTCTGTGAATGGTGAGACTCGCAGAGAGCCCAAGAATAATGCCACATAGCGTGATACTGCATTCAATAGGGTATTTATTCCAAATAAGGTGCAAAACATACAAGGAAAGAATAACAAAAAACTGACCATGTGTATAAAGATGGCCGCCAGCGGTGGCAGGACGTCAGGATGCTGTAGCCCCTTACCTGACGTGTTTCGTGCCAAGCACTTAGTCATAGGGTGCAGGCTAATTGATTTGTTTTCTATCAATAAATGACCTTCTTACGTTGATTTCAAGATTTTATTTCTAAATTTTAAATAGCTGTTTGTGGGTCCTGTTCAGAATTGGTCCAAGTGCACCTCATTTCATCCTGTCATGCAGATGCTAAAATCTTTTACAGCATTTTTTGTGAATGAATTAAACTTTAATGTTGAATTCTAGATATTACAATGGCTGTTGTAGTCTTGTTTACATCCCCGGAGCAATTATTTTAACAGTCTGCACTTAGCTTCTACAATTCTTTGGGGAATTGTTTGCCAATAAATGGCACTCTACTGTTGATTTTTAGATTTTAGAATGGATATTGGGGGTCCTGTTCAAAATTGGGGTCTAGGGTGAATAATTTACTACGGTTGTTACATGTGAACTAATGTGAATATATATTTCGTTAGATGGGAATATTTTGAAAATATTGAGTGCTTTTCTCCATTATGCCGCTCCTAGCCTCCCAATTGGTGTTCCTGTGAATATTTTTGTACTTCAAAGACCCGGTAATTGCTTTAACTTATCTCATTGCTGTAATCAGAAGCATTATTTGAATCCTCCAATCAGGCTGCACCCCAAATACATGTTAGGTGTAGTGGCCAATCAGGGAACATTATTTCAGCCATAAAGGAGAGGGGGGTATAATGGATTGTTACCAATCTGTCAGACAGGGAAAGGTGGAGGACAGAGAGGAAGCTCTAACAGTGACTTAACTGCCGGCTGTAGTTACCTGTGCCTCCCCCCCCATTGTCGGTATAATTGGCACATTCCGAGGCGTCCTCTTGTCTCTCCACTCTTGTCAGGTGGTGTGAGGTGCTCTGATTGGTGAGGAAATTGTCAGGTGGTGTGAGGTGATGTGATTAGTAAGGAAATTGTCAGGTGGTGTGAGGTGATGTGATTGGTGAGGAAATTGTCAGGTGGTGTGAGGGGATGTGATTGGTGAGGAAATTGTCAGGTGGTGTGAGGTGATGTGATTGGTGAGGAAATTGTCAGATGGTGTGAGGTGATGTGATTGGTGAGGAAATTGTCAGGTGGTGTGATGAGATGTGATTGGTGAGGAAATTGTCAGGTGGTGTGAGGGGATGTGATTGGTGAGGAAATTGTCAGGTGGTGTGAGGGGATGTGATTGGTGAAGAAATTGTCAGGTGGTGTGAGGTGCTCTGATTGGTGAGGAAATTGTCAGGTGGTGTGAGGGGATGTGATTGGTGAGGAAATTGTCAGGTGGTGTGAGGGGGTGTGATTGGTGAGGAAATTGTCAGGTGGTGTGAGGGGATGTGATTGGTGAGGAAATTGTCAGGTGGTGTGAGAGGATGTGATTGGTGAGGAAATTGTCAGGTGGTGTGAGGGGGTGTGATTGGTGAGGAAATTGTCAGGTGGTGTGAGGGGATGTGATTGGTGAGGAAATTGTCAGGTGGTGTGAGAGGATGTGATTGGTGAGGAAATTGTCAGGTGGTGTGAGGTGCTCTGATTGGTGAGGAAATTGTCAGGTGGTGTGAGGGGATGTGATTGGTGAGGAAATTGTCAGGTGGTGTGAGGTGCTCTGATTGGTGAGGAAATTGTCAGGTGGTGTGAGGTGCTCTGATTGGTGAGGAAATTGTCAGGTGGTGTGAGGTGATGTGATTGGTGAGGAAATTGTCAGGTGGTGTGATGAGATGTGATTGGTGAGGAAATTGTCAGGTGGTGTGAGGGGATGTGATTGGTGAGGAAATTGTCAGGTGGTGTGAGGTGATGTGATTGGTGAGGAAATTGTCAGATGGTGTGAGGTGATGTGATTGGTGAGGAAATTGTCAGGTGGTGTGAGGTGCTCTGATTGGTGAGGAAATTGTCAGGTGGTGTGAGGGGATGTGATTGGTGAGGAAATTGTCAGGTGGTGTGAGGGGATGTGATTGGTGAGGAAATTGTCAGGTGGTGTGAGGGGATGTGATTGGTGAGGAAATTGTCAGGTGGTGTGATGAGATGTGATTGGTGAGAAAATTGTCAGGTGGTGTGAGGGGATGTGATTGGTGAAGAAATTGTCAGGTGGTGTGAGGTGCTCTGATTGGTGAGGAAATTGTCAGGTGGTGTGAAGTGCTCTGATTGGTGAGGAAATTGTCAGGTGGTGTGAGGTGCTCTGATTGGTGAGGAAATTGTCAGGTGGTGTGAGGTGATGTGATTGGTGAGGAAATTGTCAGGTGGTGTGATGAGATGTGATTGGTGAGGAAAATTGTCAGGTGGTGTGAGGGGATGTGATTGGTGAGGAAATTGTCAGGTGGTGTGAGGTGATGTGATTGGTGAGGAAATTGTCAGATGGTGTGAGGTGATGTGATTGGTGAGGAAATTGTCAGGTGGTGTGAGGGGATGTGATTGGTGAGGAAATTGTCAGGTGGTGTGAGGGGATGTGATTGGGGAGGAAATTGTCAGGTGGTGTGAGGGGATGTGATTGGTGAGGAAATTGTCAGGTGGTGTGAGGGGATGTGATTGGTGAGGAAATTGTCAGATGGTGTGAGGTGATGTGATTGGTGAGGAAATTGGCAGGTGGTGTGATGAGATGTGATTGGTGAGGAAATTGTCAGGTGGTGTGAGGGGATGTGATTGGTGAGGAAATTGTCAGGTGGTGTGAGGGGATGTGATTGGTGAGGAAATTGTCAGGTGGTGTGAGGTGCTCTGATTGGTGAGGAAATTGTCAGGTGGTGTGAGGGGATGTGATTGGTGAGGAAATTGTCAGGTGGTGTGATGAGATGTGATTGGTGAGGAAATTGTCAGGTGGTGTGAGGTGATGTGATTGGTGAGGAAATTGTCAGGTGGTGTGAGGTGATGTGATTGGTGAGGAAATTGTCAGATGGTGTGAGGTGATGTGATTGGTGAGGAAATTGTCAGGTGGTGTGAGGTGCTCTGATTGGTGAGGAAATTGTCAGGTGGTGTGAGGGGATGTGATTGGTGAGGAAATTGTCAGGTGGTGTGAGGGGATGTGATTGGTGAGGAAATTGTCAGGTGGTGTGAGGGGATGTGATTGGTGAGGAAATTGTCAGGTGGTGTGATGAGATGTGATTGGTGAGAAAATTGTCAGGTGGTGTGAGGGGATGTGATTGGTGAAGAAATTGTCAGGTGGTGTGAGGTGCTCTGATTGGTGAGGAAATTGTCAGGTGGTGTGAAGTGCTCTGATTGGTGAGGAAATTGTCAGGTGGTGTGAGGTGCTCTGATTGGTGAGGAAATTGTCAGGTGGTGTGAGGTGATGTGATTGGTGAGGAAATTGTCAGGTGGTGTGATGAGATGTGATTGGTGAGGAAATTGTCAGGTGGTGTGAGGGGATGTGATTGGTGAGGAAATTGTCAGGTGGTGTGAGGTGATGTGATTGGTGAGGAAATTGTCAGATGGTGTGAGGTGATGTGATTGGTGAGGAAATTGTCAGGTGGTGTGAGGGGATGTGATTGGTGAGGAAATTGTCAGGTGGTGTGAGGGGATGTGATTGGGGAGGAAATTGTCAGGTGGTGTGAGGGGATGTGATTGGTGAGGAAATTGTCAGGTGGTGTGAGGGGATGTGATTGGTGAGGAAATTGTCAGATGGTGTGAGGTGATGTGATTGGTGAGGAAATTGGCAGGTGGTGTGATGAGATGTGATTGGTGAGGAAATTGTCAGGTGGTGTGAGGGGATGTGATTGGTGAGGAAATTGTCAGGTGGTGTGAGGGGATGTGATTGGTGAGGAAATTGTCAGGTGGTGTGAGGTGCTCTGATTGGTGAGGAAATTGTCAGGTGGTGTGAGGGGATGTGATTGGTGAGGAAATTGTCAGGTGGTGTGAGGTGCTCTGATTGGTGAGGAAATTGTCAGGTGGTGTGAGGTGCTCTGATTGGTGAGGAAATTGTCAGGTGGTGTGAGGGGATGTGATTGGTGAGGAAATTGTCAGGTGGTGTGAGGTGCTCTGATTGGTGAGGAAATTGTCAGGTAGTGTGAGGGGATGTGATTGGTGAGGAAATTGTCAGATGGTGTGAGGTGATGTGATTGGTGAGGAAATTGGCAGCTGGTGTGATGAGATGTGATTGGTGAGGAAATTGTCAGGTGGTGTGAGGGGATGTGATTGGTGAGGAAATTGTCAGGTGGTGTGAGGGGATGTGATTGGTGAGGAAATTGTCAGGTGGTGTGAGGTGCTCTGATTGGTGAGGAAATTGTCAGGTGGTGTGAGGGGATGTGATTGGTGAGGAAATTGTCAGGTGGTGTGATGAGATGTGATTGGTGAGGAAATTGTCAGGTGGTGTGAGGTGATGTGATTGGTGAGGAAATTGTCAGGTGGTGTGAGGTGATGTGATTGGTGAGGAAATTGTCAGATGGTGTGAGGTGATGTGATTGGTGAGGAAATTGTCAGGTGGTGTGAGGTGCTCTGATTGGTGAGGAAATTGTCAGGTGGTGTGAGGGGATGTGATTGGTGAGGAAATTGTCAGGTGGTGTGAGGGGATGTGATTGGTGAGGAAATTGTCAGGTGGTGTGAGGGGATGTGATTGGTGAGGAAATTGTCAGGTGGTGTGATGAGATGTGATTGGTGAGAAAATTGTCAGGTGGTGTGAGGGGATGTGATTGGTGAAGAAATTGTCAGGTGGTGTGAGGTGCTCTGATTGGTGAGGAAATTGTCAGGTGGTGTGAAGTGCTCTGATTGGTGAGGAAATTGTCAGGTGGTGTGAGGTGCTCTGATTGGTGAGGAAATTGTCAGGTGGTGTGAGGTGATGTGATTGGTGAGGAAATTGTCAGGTGGTGTGATGAGATGTGATTGGTGAGGAAATTGTCAGGTGGTGTGAGGGGATGTGATTGGTGAGGAAATTGTCAGGTGGTGTGAGGTGATGTGATTGGTGAGGAAATTGTCAGATGGTGTGAGGTGATGTGATTGGTGAGGAAATTGTCAGGTGGTGTGAGGGGATGTGATTGGTGAGGAAATTGTCAGGTGGTGTGAGGGGATGTGATTGGGGAGGAAATTGTCAGGTGGTGTGAGGGGATGTGATTGGTGAGGAAATTGTCAGGTGGTGTGAGGGGATGTGATTGGTGAGGAAATTGTCAGATGGTGTGAGGTGATGTGATTGGTGAGGAAATTGGCAGGTGGTGTGATGAGATGTGATTGGTGAGGAAATTGTCAGGTGGTGTGAGGGGATGTGATTGGTGAGGAAATTGTCAGGTGGTGTGAGGGGATGTGATTGGTGAGGAAATTGTCAGGTGGTGTGAGGTGCTCTGATTGGTGAGGAAATTGTCAGGTGGTGTGAGGGGATGTGATTGGTGAGGAAATTGTCAGGTGGTGTGAGGTGCTCTGATTGGTGAGGAAATTGTCAGGTGGTGTGAGGTGCTCTGATTGGTGAGGAAATTGTCAGGTGGTGTGAGGGGATGTGATTGGTGAGGAAATTGTCAGGTGGTGTGAGGTGCTCTGATTGGTGAGGAAATTGTCAGGTAGTGTGAGGTGCTCTGATTGGTGAGTAAATTGTCAGGTGGTGTGAGGTGCTCTGATTGGTGAGGAAATTGTCAGGTGGTGTGAGGTGCTCTGATTGGTGAGGAAATTGTCAGGTGGTGTGAGGTGATGTGATTGGTGAGGAAATTGTCAGGTGGTGTGATGAGATGTGATTGGTGAGGAAATTGTCAGGTGGTGTGAGGGGATGTGATTGGTGAGGAAATTGTCAGGTGGTGTGAGGTGATGTGATTGGTGAGGAAATTGTCAGATGGTGTGAGGTGATGTGATTGGTGAGGAAATTGTCAGGTGGTGTGATGAGATGTGATTGGTGAGGAAATTGTCAGGTGGTGTGAGGGGATGTGATTGGTGAGGAAATTGTCAGGTCGTGTGATGAGATGTGATTGGTGAGGAAATTGTCAGGTGGTGTGAGGGGATGTGATTGGTGAGGAAATTTTCAGGTGGTGTGATGGGATGTGATTGGTGAGGAAATTGTCAGGTGGTGTGAGGTGATGTGATTGGTGAGGAAATTGTCAGATGGTGTGAGGTGATGTGATTGGTGAGGAAATTGTCAGGTGGTGTGAGGTGATGTGATTGGTGAGGAAATTGTCAGGTGGTGTGAGGGGATGTGATTGGTGAGGAAATTGTCAGGTGGTGTGAGGGGATGTGATTGGTAAGGAAATTGTCAGGTGGTGTGAGGTGCTCTGATTGGTGAGGAAATTGTCAGGTGGTGTGAGGTGCTCTGATTGGTGAGGAAATTGTCAGGTGGTGTGAGGGGATGTGATTGGTGAGGAAATTGTCAGGTGGTGTGAGGTGCTCTGATTGGTGAGGAAATTGTCAGGTGGTGTGAGGTGCTCTGATTGGTGAGGAAATTGTCAGGTGGTGTGAGGTGCTCTGATTGGTGAGGAAATTGTCAGGTGGTGTGAGGTGCTCTGATTGGTGAGGAAATTGTCAGGTGGTGTGAGGTGATGTGATTGGTGAGGAAATTGTCAGGTGGTGTGAGGGGATGTGATTGGTGAGGAAATTGTCAGGTGGTGTGAGGTGATGTGATTGGTGAGGAAATTGTCAGGTGGTGTGAGGTGCTCTGATTGGTGAGGAAATTGTCAGGTGGTGTGAGGTGATGTGATTGGTGAGGACATTGTCAGGTGGTGTGAGGGGATGTGATTGGTGAGGAAATTGTCAGGTGGTGTGAGGGGATGTGATTGGTGAGGAAATTGTCAGGTGGTGTGAGGTGATGTGATTGGTGAGGAAATTGTCAGATGGTGTGAGGTGATGTGATTGGTGAGGAAATTGTCAGGTGGTGTGAGGGGATGTGATTGGTGAGGAAATTGTCAGGTGGTGTGAGGGGATGTGATTGGGGAGGAAATTGTCAGGTGGTGTGAGGGGATGTGATTGGTGAGGAAATTGTCAGGTGGTGTGAGGGGATGTGATTGGTGAGGAAATTGTCAGATGGTGTGAGGTGATGTGATTGGTGAGGAAATTGTCAGGTGGTGTGATGAGATGTGATTGGTGAGGAAATTGTCAGGTGGTGTGAGGGGATGTGATTGGTGAGGAAATTGTCAGGTGGTGTGAGGGGATGTGATTGGTGAGGAAATTGTCAGGTGGTGTGAGGTGCTCTGATTGGTGAGGAAATTGTCAGGTGGTGTGAGGGGATGTGATTGGTGAGGAAATTGTCAGGTGGTGTGAGGTGCTCTGATTGGTGAGGAAATTGTCAGGTGGTGTGAGGTGCTCTGATTGGTGAGGAAATTGTCAGGTGGTGTGAGGGGATGTGATTGGTGAGGAAATTGTCAGGTGGTGTGAGGTGCTCTGATTGGTGAGGAAATTGTCAGGTAGTGTGAGGTGCTCTGATTGGTGAGTAAATTGTCAGGTGGTGTGAGGTGCTCTGATTGGTGAGGAAATTGTCAGGTGGTGTGAGGTGCTCTGATTGGTGAGGAAATTGTCAGGTGGTGTGAGGTGATGTGATTGGTGAGGAAATTGTCAGGTGGTGTGATGAGATGTGATTGGTGAGGAAATTGTCAGGTGGTGTGAGGGGATGTGATTGGTGAGGAAATTGTCAGGTGGTGTGAGGTGATGTGATTGGTGAGGAAATTGTCAGATGGTGTGAGGTGATGTGATTGGTGAGGAAATTGTCAGGTGGTGTGAGGTGATGTGATTGGTGAGGAAATTGTCAGGTGGTGTGAGGGGGTGTGATTGGTGAGGAAATTGTCAGGTGGTGTGAGGGGATGTGATTGGTGAGGAAATTGTCAGGTGGTGTGAGGGGATGTGATTGGTAAGGAAATTGTCAGGTGGTGTGAGGTGCTCTGATTGGTGAGGAAATTGTCAGGTGGTGTGAGGGGATGTGATTGGTGAGGAAATTGTCAGGTGGTGTGAGGTGCTCTGATTGGTGAGGAAATTGTCAGGTGGTGTGAGGTGCTCTGATTGGTGAGGAAATTGTCAGGTGGTGTGAGGTGCTCTGATTGGTGAGGAAATTGTCAGGTGGTGTGAGGTGCTCTGATTGGTGAGGAAATTGTCAGGTGGTGTGAGGGGATGTGATTGGTGAGGAAATTGTCAGGTGGTGTGAGGTGATGTGATTGGTGAGGAAATTGTCAGGTGGTGTGAGGTGCTCTGATTGGTCAGGAAATTGTCAGGTGGTGTGAGGTGATGTGATTGGTGAGGACATTGTCAGGTGGTGTGAGGGGATGTGATTGGTGAGGACATTGTCAGGTGGTGTGAGGTGATGTGATTGGTGAGGAAATTGTCAGGTGGTGTGAGGTGATGTGATTGGTGAGGAAATTGTCAGGTGGTGTGATGAGATGTGATTGGTGAGGAAATTGTCAGGTGGTGTGAGGGGATGTGATTGGTGAGGAAATTGTCAGGTGGTGTGAGGGGATGTGATTGGTGAGGAAATTGTCAGGTGGTGGGAGGGGATGTGATTGGTGAGGAAATTGTCAGGTGGTGTGAGGTGCTCTGATTGGTGAGGAAATTGTCAGGTGGTGTGAGGTGCTCTGATTGGTGAGGAAATTGTCAGGTGGTGTGAGGTGCTCTGATTGGTGAGGAAATTGTCAGGTGGTGTGAGGTGCTCTGATTGGTGGAGGAAATTGTCAGGTGGTGTGAGGTGATGTGATTGGTGAGGAAATTGTCAGGTGGTGTGAGGGGATGTGATTGGTGAGGAAATTGTCAGGTGGTGTGAGGTGATGTGATTGGTGAGGAAATTGTCAGGTGGTGTGAGGTGCTCTGATTGGTGAGGAAATTGTCAGGTGGTGTGAGGTGCTCTGATTGGTGAGGAAATTGTCAGGTGGTGTGAGGTGATGTGATTGGTGAGGACATTGTCAGGTGGTGTGAGGGGATGTGATTGGTGAGGACATTGTCAGGTGGTGTGAGGTGATGTGATTGGTGAGGAAATTGTCAGGTGGTGTGAGGGGATGTGATTGGTGAGGAAATTGTCAGGTGGTGTGAGGTGATGTGATGTCACAGAGTACAGACCTCACAAGGATCTCATTTTCCTTCTATTTCATTGAACGAAATCTCTTTTATACCCTGAGCATTATAGGCGTACCTGGAGTTAATGAATGATCATGACATGGAGATGGGGATTCCAGAATAGGTAATACACCTTCACATGAGGAGGTTCAGATTGATATGATGACAGTTTCCACTGACAGACGTGACATTTGTTTCTATGGTTGAACTGGATGGACTTTTGTCTTTTTTCAGCCAGACTAACTATGTACAGTAACTATGATATTATGAAGTTCAAGCAGATTTCAACTTTCACTGATGAGCTATGAAAGGGCGTGGAGTTCAGTAAAAGGTTTTGCTAATGACACGCCAGCCTCACATTACATAGATGTACTGTACTATGTCCATGTAATGGAAGGCTATGTCTACGTCTATACGAGAAGATACAATTCATTAAGCTATATTTTCTTCCTCAATCCCTCCATGACATTCAGTAAGGGTTTACATTGACTTTACCAGACCTGCCAATCCCTACAATCCCTACACTGATCTCTCCCTGTGCACTTTATCAGCAGCACTCCTTATACCTTCCCTATCACAGATAGAGCCCATGTCACTATGGCTGCTGTGACCTCACCCTATTATAGAGAGGGGGGGCGGGCTCATCCAAAACCCCCTTATTGGCCTTTTAGCCAGACGACCTAAGTTCAAAGGTCGGGAAGTGTAGTATGATTACAAAAATAATGTTGTCTGACAATTCCTACACTAATCAGGATTGTGCTATTCCGGGATTCCGGATTATTTAGTTTGAATCACATTAAAGCAGAACTTTACCCATAACAACCTGATACCAAATAATGTTCTATAGAAAGGAACACACCTAAGTGGTTGGAGTTATATTTCCATGCCTGAGTTCTTCAGATTGCAGTGTTGGGGGACATGTTCTTATGTGTCCTGCCTGTGTGCACAGATCTGTACAACCAAAAACCATTTTAAGGACCAATATCTGTCCTCAACAACTGCCTGATAGATATCTCTTCAATTGTCAGCACCTTTTCCCTCACATGACATGTACAGTTGGGCAGTCTAGTACCTCAAGTGCCTACTGGTCACCTCCAGCCAATGGTACATCCTTCACACCCACTAACCCATAGATATGATGACTTGAAAGCATTTTCGTTGTAGCCTTGCCTTCCCTGCCATGGTTTGTTTGATCAGGGCAAGAACAGCCTTACAAAAAAAAAATAATAAAAAAAAAATAAAAAAGGAAAATTATAAAAATAAATTAACAAAATGTGAAAAAACCCCAAACAGTGATGGTGGGAAATGACTTGGTATGGACCAGCATTTGGCTCTCACTACTATCAAGGTTCTGCCTTTTGCGGGGTCTCAGGTGAAGATCTTGTCTCTGTATTTAGACTTTTTCCACCTTCTCCAATGTGCAGACAGCACAGAGGGTCCAATATTCACTTCATCCATGGAAATCGGGTTCTCTCTGGTCTTCAGAAATGGTCTTTGTAACCCATTAGAGATTAGAGCCCCCCCTCTACTCTCCCCTAGGTGACGTTCCTTGTAGCCATCACCTCTTCCAGGCAAGGATCAGTATTTCTTTGCTGCAGTGATTCCCTTTTTTCTGGCTCTTGTTTCAGGATCGGGGGGGGGGGGGGGGGGATTTTGCTGTTTGCTTTTCTTTTTGGGTACATTGATTATTATTTTGTGCTGATAAGACCTCTCTTTTATGCTGAAGTGATTTGTTGCAGCAGGGCTTCTCTATAGAAAAGTGTGCTTCTGTTTCCTGTGTGGCTGATTTCATTTGTCTCTGTGGATCCGAGTTACCCGGCTGATGTTTTATGTACAACAAGCGCTCTATGACCGACTTATTCATTGAAGAGGTCAGACTTATAATTTGAGTGGATGATGGATTGGGGGGGGTTGTGGAGAGTTTGTTTGAAGAACTCAAAGTAGCGAGCTTCTTCCATGTCACTGAGGAGGGGGATTTATTGCACTTGGCATTGTGGGGGACTTTCATCATTTTGCACATTCTTTATTCATACATTTTTATTGTGGGATGAGTTTTTGTATGTTAAATCCTTGGAGATCTACGTATTCATCGTACATTGTTTGGCACCTTTTTTTGGCACATTTATTATGTTTTGTTTAAGAGTGATTATATTTATTTGAGGGATGTTAATTAATAATAGCTAATATTTGGGGGGGTTATTTATTTTTAATATTATTTTTATGCAGCATTGTTCTTAGTGCGTATGATTTGAATACTTATAGGAAGGGACCGGGGGGAGTGGGGGGGGGGGGGGGGGTCTACTTCTTAATCTTTTTACGTTTTTCTTTGACTTGTCTGAATAGAAGATTTTGGAGATGCAGACATCCCTCCTATGGGGTCTTTATGAATAAGAACATCTGATGCAAAATACATGAAGCTCCTTGGTTGTTGTAATTCTGATGTTTGATGTCTTCTTCAGAATCAAACCTCTGATTGACCAATGAGCTCCTGGAATCGTTTTTTAGCTTTAGAAGTTTTCCTATCAGGATCTGGGGAGGTCTGGGGTAGGAGTGTTGTCTCTGCAGCATTGTATGGGGAAGCCCAATCCTCCATTGTGGCCGAAGTTTTCAGAGACATTTATACAAAGAGAAGGATTTTGTATTAGGCCCGATAAAAGAAAACATTCTGAAATTATTATCAGCTTATAACTTAAAATCTGAACTGGGAACGTGATCTCATCAACTTTATCTAACATTAAAAATGATTTTTGAAAACACCAACAAAATGTATTTATTGATATATCCGGATACATCTACATACAATATAATTAATGTGATTGTGACGCTAAAACAATGACATCACAGTCAGCATATAAAAGAACATGTTTAATATTTATGTTCCAGGAAGGTGGTTAGGGAAGTCTTCCTTCTCTGGAAGAGTGATGGGTGGTTCTGGTATCTGACACTTTAGGGTGTTTTCGATACTCCCCCCCCCCCCCCCCCCGGCTGCTGTGATTTTTCTTCATTGAAGATTTATATATAACAATGTTCCTTCTAAATTCACTACTAAAATTCTAAAATCACCAATAATAGAGATAATGCCATAACTACAGGTAGCCCAGTGTTGCTCCTCACATATCAGCGGATAACTGTCTTTGTATTCAGGTCAGGTCTGAGCAGAATTATGTAACATTTTGGGAAAAATATACATCCTAATAATCCTGCACTGGAGGTCAGTATGGCGAATACCTCCACAGCCACCATGTATTTCCCTCTGGTGCTCAGATAGGCCGGGATCATGGCAATCCAGACACTGCAGAACACCAGCATGCTAAAGGTGATGTACTTGGCCTCATTAAAACTGTCCGGTAATGTCCTGGCTATAAAAGCTATAATGAAGCTCACAGCTGCCAGAAGCCCCATATATCCCAGGACAGAGTAGAAGCCGATAACTGAACCCTCATTACACTGAATGATGATCTTCCCCTGATAAGAGTGAGTGTCCTGATCCTGGAAGGGGGGAGAAATAGACAACCAAGTGACACAGATTATGACTTGGACCAATGAGAAGATACAAATGATACAATTGGGCAGTTTGGTTCCCATCCATTTCCTCCAGAGACTCCCAGGTTTGGTGGCCTTAAAGGCAATACACACCATGATACTTTTGGCAAGTAGAGAAGATACGGCAACTGAGAAGATGACACCAAAAGAGGTGACACGCAGCATGCAGGTCACATCTACTGGATGGCCGAGGAACAAGAAGACACAGAGGAAGCTCAGCATGATGGAGACCAGGAGAAGATAGCTCAGGTTCCGGTTATTGGCTTTAACAATGGGGGTGTCCCGGTAATGTATAAATATCCCCAATATTAAACCAGTCAGAAGACAACAGAGGATGGAGACGGCTGAAAATACTGCAACAATGGTGTCATCAGTGTAGGAGAGAAATTCCACCACTCTTGGAACACACCGATCCTTCTTCTCATTTGGCCATTCATCGTCAGGACATTTCATGCAGTTTTCACTGTCTGCAGGAAGAACAATACAAACACAATGAGCATCGGGGTCAGAGCTTCTGAGGAAATGAACTGTCTTGTGTTGAATGTTTGGTGTAACACTGAGAGACAGAATACAACAACAAATTCAGCAGAAATGCGTCTAACAAATGATGACTGATCTGCATGTTCATGAGGGAAATAAGGATTTGATCCCCTTCACAAAACATGACTTAGTACTTGGTGGCAAATCCCTTGTTGGCAATCACAGAGGTCAGACGTTTCCTGGAGTTGGCCCCCAGGTTTGCACACATCTCAGGAGGGATTTTGGCCCACTCCTCTTGGCAGATCCTCTCCAAGTCATTACCCATATGCCGCCCAGCCACTGTAGAAATACGGCGGCAGGGCAGCACGGCTGGGCAAAACCACAAGGTGTGCCGCTGCCCTACCTGTCCCGCCGATCACGGCGGCAGATGTCAGTCGTCAGGTCACAGCCGGTCATTACCGGCTATGTCCCGGCGATTAGCGGCAATCAGTGACAGAGAGCACAGCTGCAGTAGCTGTGCTTTCTGTCAGTTCCCTGACAGCTCCTGACAGGCTGATCGGGAGAGAAGAGTTTATCTCTCCCGATCAGCGGTGTTCCCTGCAGTACACACCCCCCCTAGTAAAACACTCCCCTCACACAGTTAACCCTTTCACTGAATAATAAAGTTAACCCCTTCCTCCCCAGTGCCATTAGTACAGTGTCAGTGTTTTTTTTTTTTGCACTGATCACTGTATTGGTGTCACTGGGGATGTCAGTGACCCCAAGTCAGTTCCCCCCCAGTGTCAGAATGTCTGCCGCAGTCCCGCAGTCCCGCCATAAGTCACTGATCGCCGCCATAAGTCACTGATCGCCGCCATTATTAGTATAAAAAAATTAAAAATCCCAGTATGTTTCCCGCCATTTGTAAACGCTATAACTTTCACGTAAACCAATTAATTTACACGTATTGGGTTTTTTGTAGCAAAGACATGTCCCAGAATGCATTTTGGCTGAAATTTATGACTAAATTTGATTTTTATTTTTTTTTTACTGGACATGTTTTATAGCAAAAAGTCCAAAATATTGTTTTTTTTCCTCAAAATTGTCAGCCTTTTTTTTTATAGCGCAAAAAATAAAAAACGCACAGGCGATCAAATACCACCAAAAAAAAAGCTCAATTTGTGGGGTAAAAAAGGAAGTAAATTTCATTTATGTACCGTATTGCATGACCGCACAATTGTCCGTTAAACTAGCGCAGCGCTGTATAGCAAAAAATGGCATAAATTGCAGTATCTATCCCATAGCTATAACTTCCACACAAAGCAATCAATATACACTTATTGGGATTTTTTACCAAAAACATGGAGCAGAATACATTTTGGCCTAAATTTATAACTAACTTTGAGTTTACTATATATTTTTTATAGCCGAAAGTAAAAAATATTGATTTTCTTCAAACTTTTTAGCCTTTTTTTGTTTATAGCGTGAAAAATAAAACGCGCACAGGTGATTAAATACCACCAAAAGAAAGCTGTATTTGTGTGAAAAAAAGGACGTAAATTTCATTTGGGTGCAGCATTGCATGACCGCGCAATTATCAGTTGAATTAGTGAAGCGCCGAGTAGCAAAAAGAGGCGTGGTCATTAAGGGGTGTAAATCCTCAGGAGGGCGAGTGGTTAAGGTTTGGTGGCTGACGTTTGGCAACTCGAACTTTCAGCTCCCTCCACAGATTTTCAATCGGATTAAGGTGTGGAGACTGGCTAGGCCACTCCAGGACCTTAATGTGCTTCTTCTTGAGCCACTCCTTTGTTACCTTGGCCGTTGGTTTTGGGTCATTGTCATGCTGGAACACCCATCCATGACCCATTTTCAATGCCCTGGCTGAGGGAAGAAGGTTCTCATCCAAGATTTGATGATACATTGCCCCGTCCATCATCCCTTTGATGCAGTGCAGTTGTCCTGTCCCCTTAGCAGAAAAACACCCCCAAAGCAGAATGTTTCCACCACCATGTTTCACAGTTGGGATGGTGTTCTTGGGGTCATA